>NC_061511.1:150978547-151114277 GCF_022539505.1 Lolium rigidum
ATCCGCCGAGATGGGATTGGCGGCGGCGGTGTCTCTGGAAGGTTTTCCGTATCGTGGCTCTCGGTACTGGGGTATTCGCGACGAAGGCTTTAAGTAGGCGGAAGGGTAGGTTTAGAGGCGGCGCGAGGGCCCCACACGCCAGGGCGGCGCGGGCCCCCCTTAGGCCGCGCGGCCCTAGTGTGGCGGCGCCTCGTCGCCCCACTTCGTAATCCTTTCGGTCTTCTGGAAGCTTCGTGGAAAAATAAGACCCTGGGCGTTGATTTCGTCCAATTCCGAGAATATTTCCTTTGTAGGATTTCTGAAACCAAAAACAGCAGAAAACAACAACTGGCTCTTCGGCATCTTGTCAATAGGTTAGTGCCGGAAAATGCATAAATATGACATAAAGTGTGTATAAAACATGTGAGTATCATTATAAAAGTAGCATGGAACATAAGAAATTATAGATACGTTTGAGACGTATCAACAGTCTTCATGACGTCACTGATGACGTATCGCTGCTGTGGTTTGACTGACAAGACTTGACCTGACGGGCCCACCCTAGTTCTGTGCGGGCAGTTTTTAGGAAGTGACCAGTGCACGCGCACCGACCGAGGCGTCTCCTCGATTTTCGCACGTCGTGGGAATAATGGGCCACCGGTTCCGTTCTTCTCTTAGATGCCACGTGTACAGCCAGATCTGATCCACCTCCCACGATGCCTGCAAAGTTATGTCCACGATCTTGCATCAATTTTACGGCATAAATAGAGAGCCTCCTTGCTTTTACTTTTTACGCCTCCCACTGCTCATCTTCTCGCCCAGCCTTTCCTGTCACCTCTGTTCTTCCCTCAAGAGCTTCACACGCCATGGGCAAGAAGAAGAGCACCAGCGCCTCGGACGCAACCAATGTCAGCCGTGACTGGAGCGCCTCCGCCATTTCCAACCGCGACGTGAACAGGCTGCGAGCCCTAGGCCTCATCTCCTCATCTGACGATGACATTCTTCTTCCAGGTCCTGTTTCTCGCCCAAGGCCTCCGAAGGGCTTTACTGTTATGTTTGCTGCTTTCTTATTTCGTGGTCTCTCTCTTCCTGCCCACGAGTTTCTCCGTTCCCTTCTTTTGTTCTATGGGATTCAGCTCTGGCAGCTGACCCCAAACTCCATTCTCCACCTTTCTATCTTCATTACTATCTGTGAAGCCTTCCTCGGCATTGACCCCCACTGGGGTCTTTGGAGGAAGATCTTCTATGTTAAGCGTCATAACGATAGCAATTCCCCCCCCCCCCCCTCGTCGGTGGCGTTGGCTTTGTTGTCAGGAAGGAAGTCGACTACTTCGACTACCCGATGAAGGAATCCGTCCAAGGCTGGCGCAACAAATGGTTTTATCTGCGAGTCGCCTCGGTGCCTAGGCGGCGCTCGAATCTCCCTCCTTTTGAAGATGTCTTGATAGCTCAGCCGAAGAAGTCCTGGCGAAACGCCCTTTCTCCCGAAGAGAGGGCGATAGCCGACAGGCTGTTCGACCAGGTCGTGGATCTAAAGAATACGGGAGGCTTGACGATGTTCGGCACTGAGGTAGACTCAGTGTTCTTGCAGCATCGAGTGCAACCGTTGATGTCCAAGCCCCACCAGTTGTGGCTTTATACTGGCAAGGACGACAAATCGAGGGTCAGCTCTGCCGACCTGTCGGCTGACAAACTCCGAGATGAAGTCCGCCGCTTGACGTGCCTCAGTATGAAGGACAATATTGTCTTGACATCGGCTCGTTCCCTTATGATCTAGACCATCTTCCGGCTGAGGTAATTCTTGTTGTTTCTTGCTTTTTATTGTTGTTGTTGTTTCTCTCTTCGCTGTGCTCTATAAACTTTCTTCTCTTGATAGGCCTCCGTCGTGGCTCAATGCTATCCTCATACACCCGAAAGCAGTGTGGAACCAGAGGATGATGATGACTCCGAGGAGACCGAGGACGTCCAGCATGTCCTTGAGGACAGTGACGTCCAAGAGGACGAAGCTGCCGAAGATGATGCCTTCATCAGGAGCAGGCGGCGCAAACAGATAAACGAGGATCTCATTACAACGGCTGAATCAAGTCCTAGCGGACAAGATAATGATGCCGATGAAACCGCACTGCCTTCCCCTGTTATGAAAGGTTCGAAAAGCTTTTTCGCTGCCGAAGACGACCTGGACATGTGAGCATCTATTTCACTTTGTGACTTATCCTTTGTTGTTTTGTATGCTAATCATCTACTCTTCTTAAGTAGCTCTAATGATGATGACGTTCCTCTCGCAAAGAGGGCCAAATTATCCTTTGAGAGAACTGCATCAGCTAAAGAGCCGAACCCCTCTCCTGCCAAGTCGACGCCGCCCCCGCGAACGACTGTAGAGAAGATTCCAGTGTCAAAGGTTATTCCTTCTGGTGACGCTCCCACCTCATCGGCTACTCGCGACCATGTAAGTGTTTTATTTGTCTTGATTTATTTCCTGCTTCGCCGAGCATTCTTCATCCGATCGAATTTTCTTGGTTTTCTCCGTTGTAGCCGATTTATGCCACAGTTGATGCCGTGGTAGACTTCGCCGAGCAGTTCACCCGACTGGAGTCTGAAAATGCTCAGCTTCGGAAAACCGTCAAAACTTTGGCTGACCAGGTGCTGGAGGCCAACAGGCTTGCCACTGATGCTAAAAATGAAAATGTCTTGCTGAAGGACGAGCTGAAAAAGCTGAAGCGACAGATGAAGGATGAACAAGACGCCAGGCACGAGGCCGTAGCTGCAGCCGATAAGAAGGAAGGCGTCCTCCGTGAATCCATTACAAATTTATTGGGTAAGGTTCTTAGCACATATCTCCTTTTTTAACATTTCCTTTATGGTTTCTGATCTGTCCTCTTTCAGAGGCTGCCGACATAACCATCACTCGGGCGCGTATGCTTCGGGAGGACTCTACATCTGACGCCCCTTCACTCGCCGCTGAGTCCAACGTCCAAGTTCTTGGACTTCTGCAGAAGACTAAAGGAGCATTGTCGAGGCTATACTCGATGATCTTCCCAAAGGTGAAGCAGGACAAGACTCTTGGCGAGATGGCAGATGCTTTCCTCGTCGACTCTTCTGAGCCTGTAGAGGTATTGAAACGCCGTTCCCGCCTATTTGGAGCGGTACTAACTTTCCAGCTGTTGATGGGTCACGGGATGGGCTCTGACTTAGAGAAGTTGTCTAAGGCATTGCCTGTGGATGATGACAATCATCTAATCGACCTCGAGCCCTTCAAACGGTCGGCAGTGACATGTGCTAATCAGCTCCTCAAACTGGTTGATGAGGCAAGGACCAAATTTGCATCTGAAGCTGCCCCTGGTTCATCGTCGGCACTTCCTTGAATGCTAGCTCTTATTAATTGTAATTAAGGCCTGACGCAATTTGACTCGACCTTGTTCTATTTTGGCTCTGTAATCAGTTCGAACAATCTTTTGAATGTAACATATACACTCTAGCGCTCCCGATAGGAGATTTATGTTAATGTTGTTCTGAACTGAAAGTTGTACTTTAGATTCCTTCTTCTTCTTCCTGTGGCGAACCTTTTTCAAATTCTTCGGCTAGTGATGAATCTGGCCTTGTTCGTCGTTTACGTGACCAAGTATCCCGCTTGAATAAGGATATTAGCTCCCTTCACGCGATGGCAGCGTTGGTGAAGAAGAAGAGTGAAATAGCAACTGCCATTGAACAACATGCTCTCGATCGTCTTCATATTGCTAACGAAGTTTGGGCTGTAAGTGTTGACCCATCTTTTGATTCCTGACGGAGCTTGGATGTTCCTTTAACTGACATTCGTTCCTTTACAGTCGTATCTTCAGATAAATCTGAGGAGAACAGGAGGATCCACGAGAAAGTCGAGGCGATGACTGATGTTGCTCACCCGAAACATGATTTATGGTTGCATCGTCCAAAGGCTGTTATCGTGGCGAAGTTCGAGCATCGGGCAGAGAAGGTGCACTAATATTTTGATAAATTCCACGCTCACCTCATGATGTTTTGGAAGACTTTGTTCCCTCTGGATCAAGCACCCGAAACTCTGTTTGCTTTGTTTACCCGATTCAAATCTCCCGAGAGGATTCGACTGCTGGTGCGAAAAGAGCTCCTGGATGGTGCTGAACTTGCCTTTGCTTCAGTATTGGCATGTCATCCGTCTTTAGATTTGAAGGCCATAGCAAGCACCGAGAGGAGTTTAGATCAGTATCATGATATCGCTAGAGGTCCTGCATATACCATCATCTCTCGGATGGAGACAGGTATCGAGAGAGATCTGAGGGCCCAAGGGAACCAAGGAGCCTCGTCGTGAATGTGATATCCTTGTACCTGCATAAGATTGTTTTGTGTAGATTCAACGTGTGCTTTGCACATCATGTATTTCTGGCGAATTTGTTAATTCGATTGATAATTTATTGTCGGGGGCGGCCGAGTGATCAATTCAGCCTGCTCTCCCGACGACTCCGTTGTAATTTGCAAATTTATTGCGAAGTCGATATGTAAATTTTGTAGGAGCGATACCCGTCGACTTAATCGAGGGAATTAAACGCTTGGCTTCGTCACGCGGTGCACCGGTTTGAGCCTTATTTTGTGATAGTATAACCATCGACTGCAGCACTCGCGTATTTTCTCGAGGCTTGGATTGGTTGTTTTGTGTGTCATTAACCTTAGCTCCCGCTGGGAGTATTTAATTAATGACACCGTGCGAGCGTGTTTTTGGCCAGCGCTCCCGATGGGAGTAAGAGCCAATGACAGGGGCCCCGAACGATTTGTTCGGATGATGAGGCCTGGATCAAGAAAAAAGGTGGAAAACCTGATTAGAATTTTATTCATAATGTAAAAGCAACCTTAAGGGCTGTCGAGTAATAAAAACAATTGTATCCTATGTATAGAACCGTCGCAACTGTGCGATGTTCCATGGATTCTCAACGTCTTTTCCCGAAGTTGGGTTTTTGAGCCGATAAGCTCCTCCCGGTATCACTTCAGTGATGATGTATGGTCCTTCCCATGGAGATTCGAGCTTCAAGGGTCTCTCTTGCTTCAGCCGCAGTACCATATCTCCAACATTAAAACTTTGACTGCGTATTCATCGGCTGTGATAATTTCTCAACGCCTGCTGGTATACCGTTGTTCTTGCTAAAGCAATATCTCGAGCTTCGTCAAGGAGGTCCACAGCATCCTGCAGCGCGATGTTGGAGGAGGATTCTGTGTATGCTGTCACCCGAGGAGCTTCGAACCGAACGTCGGCTGGCAGAACTGCTTCGGCTCCATGTACCAGGAAGAACGGGTGACAAGGGATTAACTTGTCAATGCCTACGGGTTGTATACTAGGGTTTAGTTGGAAGTAGAGGGCAAGTAGATCTCGAAGGTTTCAGCCGAAAAGTACTCGACGATTATGAAAACTAGGGTTTAAGAGACAATGATCGATGCTTTCTTTGTCCCTCGACTCCACCTTATATAGGAGGTGGAGCCGATGGATTCGTGTTGTACAAGTTACATAGTCCGAGACGATTTACAAACTCATCCCGCAAGGTTACAAACATCATCTATAATACAATTCTAACTTTCCTTAATATCAACTTGGGCTTCCGAATCTTCTTATTCTTCGATTCGTGGGCCTTCAATAAACCCCGGGTATTATCTTTGGCAGGCCCATTTGGGATGCCTATGTCAGTAGCCCCCGAGATTTTGCTTGAATCGTAGAATCAGGGAAAATCTCCACTGTTTATTTTTACTCGACAACTTAACACTTCTCTATATTTCTTTATATGAATTTCTATATTGTACAGGGATAATGGTAGTTGGGGCTAGTTCATCTGACGGATCAGGTACTAGTTAACTGCTCTAGTGGCAATCCGCAAAAACCTACTTCAAGATCACGTCCCTGGACATGATCTCGGGATACTTGGTGTAAACTTCGACGAGTGCCGCTTAAGGTCTTACCATTCTGTCGAGTCCCACGATCATATTTATCGGGTACCTAACGCGTCACGTTAGGGTTTTTCTTCGTATCTGTTGATACGGATAAAAGTAGCAAACCGACGTCGAGACGGCGCCACGCCACACGAACGGATCTGGGGTCTTACCTTCGCAAATTTGCGGCATTCGAGAAATTGTTCGCAACTTTGGCGTTCTGAGAATATATTGTCGAGTGCTTATTCGGCTGTTGGAATGGCACATTTTATTGAGTCAACGGATGACTTATATTGCTCTCCCGATGGGAGTATATGTAGAGTTATGTATATAACTTGAAATATGCTCACTTTTTCTTCTTCTTTTTCTCCATCTCTCTCTCTTTTTTTTATAATTTCATTGGGCACGCGAACAGCGTTCCCGATGGGAGTAGCCCCCGAGGCTACAGCCAAGGACTTGTGCTTGGGTGTAGGCTCCACGCCTTATGTCGCTATATTTTCTCCTGTCACATATTTTAT
Source organism: Lolium rigidum (assembly GCF_022539505.1). Lineage (NCBI taxonomy): Eukaryota > Viridiplantae > Streptophyta > Magnoliopsida > Poales > Poaceae > Lolium > Lolium rigidum. The sequence continues at coordinate 150,984,967 of NC_061511.1, forward strand.
CAAAATTTCTCGGGTGCGCGAACAGCGCTTCCGATGGGAGTAGCCCCCGAGGCTATGATCAAATACTTGTATTTGATCATAGGCTCTCGCCATTTCTATTTTATCTTTATCAAATTTTTCATTTTTCCAAAGTAGCCCCCGAGCATTTGCTCAAAAACTTGTATTTGATCAAAGGCTCTCCAATATCTTTTGCCATCGCCATTTTTATGAAGCTGTCGAATTTTTCTCTTGCTAAAGTGACGTTATTGCTGACGATAGCCACGATTGCAATTTCCTGAAATCGCGAGAAGTCCTCTCCCACTGCCTTGCGGGCCCAAATTACGCATCATATTGACACGTCGTGCAAGTGGGGGACACACGTCCTCCGCTTTTCCTGGCGCACGCACTGTAACTCCTCCAGGGTTAAATTACTTGTTTACCCCTCTTCCACGTGGTCATCATCTGCCGCACACTTTTTCCATCCAACGGTACGCCGCCTTCGCCGCACCTCTATATAAGATCCCCTTCTTCTTCCTCGAGCACCTCCGCTCGCGCCGTTCTCGTGCTTTCCTCTGCAAAAACTCCTCTTGCGCCCCACAGTTCCCTGATCGAGCTCATCTTCTCCCAAGCTGCATTCCTGCGCCATTGTTAATGCCACCGTGTAGATTGACCAGACACAGCACGCCGGAATCGACGATGGCTTCCGTGGATCTGGGAAGCGCCGAGTGGGAGAGATCCAAAATCTCCACCCAAGACATCAACCTCCTGAAGAAACTGGGGATCAGCAAGAAGCCCAAGGCGCTGTGCTTCCCCAGCGAAGAAAGCTACCCAACCCCTCCAATGGAGTATCGGGTTAGTTTTGTCGACCATCTCATCCGCGGCCTTTCCGCCCCCATTCACCCTTTCCTTCGAGGATTTCTTTTTGTTTACGGTCTGCAACTTCATCACCTCACGCCCAATTCTATCCTCCACATATCCATTTTCATCACTCTCTGCGAAGCCTTCCTTGGCGTCCAGCCTAACTGGGCGCTATGGAAGCGCATTTTATTTTGTCACCGCAATGGCTCTCCCAATGTCGCCTATAATATAGGCGGCGTTGTTATCTGCGTTCGCCCCGATGTCGAATATTTCGACGTCAAATTCCCTGACTCAGTGCAAGGGTGGCGCAAGAAGTGGCTGTACATCCATGAGGAAAACCATGGATGTGCTAAAGACAATATTCCTCCTTTTGACGGTGCCGAGAAAATCTATCGTCGCCGCTCTTGGGATGCAGAGGCTACCGAGGAAGAAAAAACGGCGACAGAGGCATTGATGACTCGCATCCACGAGTTGCAAAACACTCGCGGCAAAGAGCTATCAGGTATCCAAATCACAGCCTATTTCCTTAGAATCAGAGTGCAGCCTCTTCAGGCTCGCAAATACCCTGTCTGGAAGTATGCTGGCGACAAGGATGTGGATCGGTTGTCGGTGGATTTAGAGGTCAAGGACTTAGAGAAACTTGTCCGAAAAATCTCCTCCCTCAGCAAAAAAGATCCTGTCCCTTCTTCTTGTCGCGTAAAACCATACAGCGCCACCAATGTGCTCCCCGAGGTAACCTTTGTCGACTTTGCTCATTTTTACTTACCATCCTTTGCACAACTCTTTTGCTGACGCTTCCCCTTGTTTTCGTATAGAACCATCCAGATCTTGTCTCGCTTCCTCCCCTTCCTGAAGGTGGAGAAGTCAAAGAATGAGCTATTGTCACTGAAGACAACCAAGATGCTCCTGTCCCTGATAGTGAACCCGCAGGTTCTCGAAAATCTGCGGGATCCTCTGAAAAGGAAGCTGAATCCGAGGGTACCACCTCGGCACAGTCTCCTCCTCCTGCTGTTTCTCCAAAGAACAAAAGGAAGAGGACTGATGTCGAAGATTTCGGCACCTCCAAAGCCGAAGAAACTGCTCCTTCACGCCAGAAGGCAGCTTTTGATCCATACCTTGAAGCCCTCGTCAGCTCGTAAGTTATCTTTTGTTTCTCCTTGTTTTGCTACTCGAAGATTTTTCTCTATCTTGCTTTTTATACTGCCGTCATTTAATTATAGTGGTGACGAGGAAGAGATGCCAGCTACTGATGCGACTGCTCGAACGAGTACGTCGCATACTCTAGTTGTTTCTGAGGTGCACGTTGAAGGAGAAGAATCTTCGCCTCCTCAACAAAACACCGACGAACCTGCTGCTCCTGCAAGCCCCCTTGTCCCTTCGCCAAAAAGGGCAAGGGTGGAATCAGTCACGGAGCCTACCCTACAATTGGGTAGCTCCTCAACTCCTCTTTTGGATGATGTAAGTCCTTAATTTCTTTCTGACATTGTCTATATTTTCTCTGTTTGCTTCGTTGGGCCATCATGTTTTTTCCCATACCTTCGCTTTCTTTCTTTATCTTTCTTCGACAGCCTATGATCAAAGAACTTATTCGCATCGGTGCCCAATTCATTGGGTACCGCGAGTATGCCAGCAAGACCAAAGGTAATGACTCCTTGCTTGCCTTTGTTCATGACTTCTTGCTCCTGTTTTATCGCAATTTTGACTATTTTTTAACTATTTTGGCAGAAAAACTTGCGGAGGCCAACAAACTTGCCGACACGCTTGCTCAAAAATTAGAGCAAAGTGAGGCGGCTCGCAAGAAGGCTGAATCTGATGCTGGCAAAGCTAGGGCAGAGGCTGATAAGGCCAAGGCAGAAGCTGCTGGTGTCGAAGATCTTGAGAAGAGACTTCATGATGCCGAAACTTCCTTGAGCGAGCATAAAGCCGCGCAGGATGCTCGTGAAAAAGCGATCCTCAAGCGCCTGAACTCGCAGAATCGGCGCTTTGTCAGTAAGTTTTTCGATCTATTTTGTCTTCTTTAGACTTGCTTTTCTTTACTTGCTTGTCGACCAACATATATTTTCCTCGGCAGATAAAACAAACCAAGAATTTGAGCTTGAAGATCCCGACAACGATCCTCTTCTCGATGCACACTCTGTCCTTGAGTTTCATGGAACAGAAACTCGTGAAGGCATTGAACAAGCTGAAACAGGATTGTCGCGGCTATTCCCTTACTTCTTCCCGAAGAAAAAGGAACCCGCTAATTTCCTTGCTCTTGCCAAGGAATTCAATCCACCAGAAGATCTTGGACTGAAGATGCGCCAAGAGAATATGAAGATTGCTGTCGAAAGCACTGTCGCCTTAGTTGCAGACAGCCAGCAAACCATCGACTGGACTAAAGTGGGCGACACACAAGAGATGGAGACCACGAAGTGGCGATCACTGATCAAGGCTGCGAAGCCCAACACAAAGAAAATCCTTGCCTATCTTGGAATCAAGCCAACTTCAACTCCTAGCTCGTCGAAGCCGGAGGTCTAGTTGAATGCCCTGTCTTTTCCTTTCTGTTTCTTTAGATGTTGTCGCCATAGTAGCTTTGGCGACAATAGTCGTAGTAGTCCTTTTAAAGAACTCCTCCTGTAATATCTATGTAAATTTTCTGAAGATCAATGAAATTCTATTTTGCATTATCATTGATACTGAGACTTTCTTTTCCAGTTGATATTTGATAACTACTCCGCCAATCCTTGTTCTGCCGATACTTCGCCTGCTTCTTCCTTCTCGAAGAAAACCCTTGTCGATAATAACCTTATCGAAGGTTCTTCAAGTAAACACTTGTCGCGAGATTTGCAAGAACTTCGCCAACAACTTCAATCCATGAAAAAGCAAATGCTTGTGCTAATGGAACAGTCTCGAAAAGCATCCGAAAGAGAGAGGATTGCTCTTCAACAAGCTAAAGAAGCCATAGCTGCTAAGGACGCTGCTGTTTCGGAAGCTGAGAAAGCAACGACTCAAGAAAATAGTATGCTCGAGCTAATGACTGAAGCTAGTGTGGATATGTTAGGTATGTTTTCCCAACTTAGCACTGCTTCTGCTTTTTGCTGTACCTCTCCTTAAATTTCTTGCTCTGTCGCTCAATAGGTTCGGTTCCCGACGCTGCTGCTGAAGATGAGAGAGTGAATGTGAGAACGAACCTCCTCGTCAATCTTTCACTTAACCATGGCTGTCTGTTCTGGGCCACTCCCGAGCGAACCCAACAGATTGTCAGGTTTCAAGATCGCGCCTGTCAGGTTCACGAATTTCTTAACTTCTGCATGAGAACCTTGACCCTTGTTTACAAGACTCTGTTCCCTCGAGACGAGGCTCCCGAAACTCTTCTAGGATTGATGGAGAAATTCAGAGATGCCCCCCGTATTCATAACTTTGTGCGAGCTCAGTTAACTGTTGGAGCAAGATTCGCCATGATCATGATACATATTTGCCATCCCAAATTGGATCTGACAAAGATTGTCGCTGACTGCTTGGCCAAGAAATCGCGGTGAAAAAATAACATTGACGCAATCAATGACATGGTGACTCCTGTGGCTGAGGCGATGATGGATGAACTTCTTCGGATGGATTCAGAATTCTTCGTCAAGGGGACCTATGCTGAGCACAAGACAACCAAAGGTTTATCCATAGATAGTATATTAGGCCTTGACTGAGTTGTACTATATTGCGAGGGGTTATGTCTATATTTTTGTCGAACTCTTTTGTATTGATGAAGTTGTTTATATTGTAAAGTGTAGTCTATGTTGTGAAGCCCCCGAGCCTTTGGCTGGAGCTTATACTATTTTGTTATCTCGAAGATTTTTCTTTGTTGCGAGAATACATATATTTTGCTGTCGATGGGTTATGAGCCCTCGAGTGTCTTGGTTGCGACGTTCTATATTTTTGTTGCGAGGTTTTCAGACCAAAGCAATAGAATTTGAACGAGTATACTATATTTATGGGTGTTAACCCCTGATTTTCTATTTGGTGAGGTATTTTGTACCAAGGCGAAATATTTTTGTAAGTCTAGTTCATCTATATTGTGTATATTTTGTAACCTTGAAGGCATTTAGCCCCCGAGCATGTCAAAGAACAAGAAGTATATCTCCACTATCTTTATTATATTGCAGCACCGCGAGCCCGTCTCATTAAAAACCTTTCCAGCCCCACTCGGTGCCCTGAAAAGGAAAAGAGTGCGTCTGAAAACTCGCGGGCGTTTCAGTACATTGTATTTTTACAGAGTAGGACTATATTTCGACTCTAGGCGTAGAACCGCCTGAGCTGCGCCACGTTCCAGGGGTTTTTCTCGGGAACCCCTGTCTTCTTGTCCTTGATCCTGTATGCTCCTCCGTCGATTACTTCCGTGACGACGTAAGGGCCCAACCATGGTGACTCGAGCTTTTCAGTACTTTGCTGGTTGAGCCGTAGGACCAAATCGCCGACCTGGAAAGATCTTGGCCGCAATCGTCGACTGTGGTAGTTTTTCAGGTCCTGCTGGTACTTGGTGACTCGTGATAGTACTTCATCTCGAGCTTCATCGAGTGCATCTACATCATCCTCCCGAGCTTTTCTTGAGGTTTCCTTGTCATACTCTGTCACTCTTGGGGAGTCATGCTCTATTTCAATTGGTAGTACCGCCTCGGCTCCATGGACGAGAAAAAACGGAGTTTCTTGTGTCGCCGTATTTGGTGTTGTTCGGATGCTCCACAAAACACTTGGCAATTCTTCTGGCCAGGTATGTCGAGCCTTTTCAAGCGGTCCTAGCAGGCGCTTTTTAATGCCGTTGCAGATGATACCATTGGCTTTCTCGACTTGGCCGTTGGTTTGTGGGTGCCCAACTGGCGCGAAGTGCAATTTGATGCCTACTTCTGCGCAGTATGCCTTGAACTCCTTAGCTGTAAAGTTACTGCCGTTGTCTGTGATGATGCTATGTGGTACTCCAAATCGAAAAACGAGGCCCTTCACAAACTTTATTGCCGACGCTGCGTCTGGTGAGTTTATTGGCTTCGCTTCTACCCACTTGGTGAATTTGTCGACAGCAACCAACATGTACTCATATCCTCCTGGCGAAGCCTTGTGCAATTTTCCAACCATATCGAGTCCCCATTGGGCAAAGGGCCAAGACAATGGTATTGGCATTAGCTCTGCTGCCGGAGAGTGCGGTTTTGCGGCGAATCTTTGGCACGCGTCGCAGGTTCGTACTATCTCTTTTGCATCCTCAATTGCTGTCAACCAGTAAAATCCTGCCCGAAAAACTTTGGCGGCAATAGCTCGACTGCTCGCGTGGTGACCACATATTCCTTCGTGCACGTCCTTTAGGATGATTCTTCCTTCTTCGGGTGTAACGCACCTCTGCAGCACGCCCGAAATACTTCGCTTGTATAACTCCCCTTTGACCACTGTGAAGGCTTTGGATCGTCGAATAACTCGCCTTTCTTCAACTGGATCTTCGGGTATTTCTTTCCTTAGGATATACGATATGTACGCTTGCATCCATGGAACTTCTACCATCATCACCAGCTCCTGGTCCTCTTCTTCATCTAGAGCTTCTTTGAGAGGCGCCGAAGTTTTCTCCTCCTTCGTTTTCTTCTGCGCCTTCTTTGGCTTTGTGGATCTCTCAGTTATTTCTTCCCAAAACACTCCTGGCGGTATTGCAAGGCACTGCGACCCGATGTTTGCAAGAACATCGGCTTCATCGTTGCTCAGTCTGCTGATGTGATTTACTTCACATCCATCAAAGAGCTTCTCGAGTTCATTGTATACCTCCTTGTATGCCACCATACTGTCGTTGACTGCATCACATTGGTTCATAACCTACTGAGCTACCAATTGTGAGTCGCCGAAGATCTTTAGTCGAGTTGCGCCGCAAGCTTTGGCCATCTTCATCCCGTGTATAAGGGCTTCATATTCTGCTTCATTATTAGATGCGTTCGGGAACGTCATCCGTAGGACGTACTTTAATTTGTCGCCTTCGGGTGATATGAGTATCACCCCTGCACCAGCTCCTTCTACTCTCTTGGAGCCATCGAAGTTCATGGTCCAGGTTCTCGACAAATCTGGGGGTCCTGTATTTTGTAGTTCCATCCACTCTGCAATGAAATCTGGCAGAATTTGCGACTTGATTGCTTTTCTTTTTTCATACGTGATGTCCCGAGGGGAGAGTTCTATTCCCCAAAGGGAGACACGTCCTGTAGCTTCTGGGTTGTTCAGTATATGTGATAGGGGTGCTTCATTGACCACTATGATCGGGTGTGCCGAAAAATAGTGGCGCAATTTTCTTGCTGTCGTGAATACTCCATATGCTCATTTACGTGCTCGCGGGTACCGCTGTTTTGAAGGAGATAAAACTTCACTAATAAAATATACCGGCCTTTGCACTCCATGGAGTTTTCCTTCTTCTTCTCTTTCAACGACTAGCACCGTGCTAACCACCTGGGGTGTGGCTGCGATGTATAGCAGGAGAGGTTCCTTCTCTTTCGGCGCCACCAGGATTGGTGGTGTCAAAATTGTGCGCTTCAAATCCTCGAAAGCTCTATCGGCCTCTTCGTTCCACTGGAATTTCTCCCCTTGCTTGATTAAAGCATAGAACGGTAACGCTTTTTCTCCCAGCCTGGCGACAAATCTGCTTAAAGCTGTGACTCGCCCAGTTAACTGTTGTATTTCCTTTAACTTTGTTTGCTTCCTCATGGTTACGATCGCTTGGATTTTTTCGGGATTTGCCTCAATCCCTCTCGCTGAAACTAGAAAACTAAGAAGTTCTCCTGCAGGGACGCCAAAGGAACACTTCGTCGGGTTCAACTTGAGGCAGGATTTGTCAAGGTTGTCGAAAGTTTCCTTCAGATCCTCAATTAGCGTCGTTCCCTTCTTTGATGTTATGACGACATCATCGATGTACACTTGTACGTTTTTCCCAATTTGTGTCGCCAAGCACTTCTGCATCATCCTCTGGTATGTTGCTCCCGCGTTTTTCAGACCAAAAGGCATTCTTCTGTAGCAAAACACGCCATAAGGTGTGATGAACGCTGTTTTGACCTCATCTTCTTCTTTCAATCTGATCTGGTTATAACCAGAGTATGCATCCAAGAAGGAAAGACGTTCACATCCTGCCGTGGAGTCGATGATTTGGTCGATCCTTGGGAGGGGAAAGTGATCCTTTGGACAATGTTTATTGAGACACGTAAAATCGACGCACATGCGAAGGACTTTAGTGTTTTTCTTCGGCACCAACACTGGATTTGCTACCCATGTGGCCTCTGTATGCAGCTCTTTTATAAAACCAGCTTCTCTTAGTCGATCTATTTCTGACAGCATAGCTTTGCGGTTTGGCTCCGAAAAACGCCGCAATGGTTGTTTGATTGGTCTCGCTAGTGGATCCAAGTTTAGGTGGTGCTCGGCAAGTTCCCTGGGTACTCCTGGCATGTCAGCTGGACACCATGCGAAGATTTTCCAGTTCTCACGGAGGAACTCGACGAGCGCGCTTTCCTATGCGAGGTCCATATCTTTTGCGATGGACGTCGTCTTCTTCGGGTCTGTCGGGTGAATCTGCACCTCCTTAGAATTTTTCTCAGTGTTGAAAGTTGATTCTTTGTTTGGCCTTCCTACATCTGGCAGCACATCATAGTCAGTTGTGAGTCTTGACGCCATATATTCTGCTTGCATCCCGAAAGTTTCTGACAGTCGATGAAAATCCTTATCGCACTTATCGGCTAGCGCAAAGCTCCCTTTGACTGTGATTGGTCCCTTAGGCCCAGGCATCCTCCATAACAAGTACGTGTAATGTGGTACCGCCATAAACCTAGCATATGCTGGTCGTCCCAACAACGCGTGGTATTGTGATGGGAAATCCACGACTTCGAATTCCAGCCTCTCTATTCTGTAGTTTTCTCGGGTGCCAAACTGAACATCGAGGTTAATCTTCCCGAGCGGATAACTTGGCTTCTCGGGTGTAATGCCGTGGAATCGTGTGTCGGTTGGTTTTAGATTTGCTAGGGATATGTTCATCTTCCTTAATGTATCTGCATACATAAGGTTTAAACTGCTGCCGCCGTCTATGAACACTCGAGATACGTCGAATCCTGCAATTACTGCTGGTAAGATGAGTGCTGATTGCCCTGGTCGAGGAACTTGTTGTGGATGATCCGCTATTGTGAAGCCAATATCTTGCCCTGACCAATTAAGATACTCGACTGTTGGTGGAGGCATCTTTTCTGCCATGAACACCGTCGCGAGATTACTTTCACGAGCTCTATTGGATGGCCTGCCTTTTCGAATGATCGAGACCGCTCCATTGGAATTGGGATCAATGTAAGGCGGTGGTGCGAGTGCTGTCGCAATTCTGAGCTGGTGTCGATTATCGTCCGTAATTGCGGGAGGGGTGGTAGGTGAATTTCACTCCATGGGCCCCGAGGATTTCACGGGTGCTGCCGAGCATTGGCATGCCCGGCCCACCTTAACATTGCTCGAAAATTTCGGCAATCCTTACGCAAATGTCCCGACTGTCTTTTCCTGTTGTTGTCAAGATAAAAATGCATTTGACACGGCCCGTTCATCATCTCCTCGGGAGACACGAAAGGCCTCTGGAACCTCGACCCAGTGTTTTGCCTGTTGTTTCGAGAGTCATCTCTATTGTCGCCTCGCTGCTCGTTGCTCCTCTGGTAATCATCTCTATTGTTTCCTCCAGCGGTCGCTCGGAAGCCAGCCGAAATTTGCCCAGGTGCATCATCACCCGAGTATTGCCGAGGAAATCGTCGCCTATTTTGATAATTTCGGCTGCGGTCTTCCTCTGGTGACCTATGTCGTTTGTTGTGAACAGCATCTTCTCCATCTGCCCATCTGTTTGCTATCTCCATCAATGATGATACTGTTTTAGGATTGGTTCTCCCCAAATCCTCGACAAAATCTCCTCACCTGATTCCTGCGACAAACGCATCTATCGCTCTCTCGTCAGATATATTCTCTGCCGAGTTTTTGATGATATTCCACCTCTGGATATATTTTCTCATTGATTCGTCTGGCTTCTGTCGACATGCCCGCAATTCCTCTAGAGATGCGGGTTTTTTGCAGGTGGACCGGAAATTCTTGACGAATATGTCCTCGAAGCTATCCCAGCTGTCGATAGACCCTGGAGGAAGCTTCTTGATCCAAGATCGCGCGGCTCCACTAAAATGCACTTGGATGCTTTGCATAGCTGTTGCTCTGGTCCCTCCAGTTAGCTTCACCGTCTCGAGGTAATCAACTAGCCAATCCTCTGGATCTTGCAGGCCGTCGAATTTCTTGAAGTTATCAGGCAACTTAAATCCCGAAGGGACTCGAGTTTTTCGTAATCTCCTTGTGAAGCATGGCAAACCGCCCATATCCTCGTCGTTTAGTTCTGGGGAGAGCCGATGTTCCCTTCTGCTTTGTCGTGCTCTGTCCACCCTTGCTTGTGCTGTCGTGTCTCTTGCTCCACTTGTTCCTTCGGGAGTCGCTGTTGCTGCTGCCGCAGGTCGTGGACTATTTTGCCTTGCTGTTCCTTCGGGCGGTGTTGATGCAAACGCCGTTCCCATGGCTCCAACTCCTGCCATTGCCATGTTGTACAGTGCCTCCCTTGGATCTCCTGGAGGTGTCCTGGACGCAAGGATAAAGTCTTGTGTCGCCATATATCCAGCTTCTGGTGTCTTGGGGATAATATTCCCTCTTATGTCTATTGACATAAAAGACATGTCGAGGTTTTGAACCAAGTGCTCTCTTTCTCCTTCGGGTATATGTTGCAACCTTGACCTTGCTCTGTTTCGAGCTTCCCTGTGGCTATCTCCCGAGGTTCCGGATTGTCGACTCAGCTACGCCCTTCGCTCGCTTGACGCGAGAGGCTGCCTCCTTTCTTACGTTCGGGGCAGGTATGTCCGTTTTTCCAATTCCCTCGTGGCCCGTGCGAGCCTATATTGATATGCTTGCAATTCTTCTGGCGTGGCTGTTGTAGCCATTGGTTCTGAGCCATCCATAGCTCTTGCGGCTATGTCCCATGCTGCTTTCGGGAGTTGAACTCTATCACGAGGCTCAGACCCGATATATTTGTTGCCTAGACCTCGTCGTAAATCAGAGGGATCGACATATGGATTTCCCAAATCGTCGAAAGCCTCAGATGTTTCCTCCTGATCGCGGCTTGGCTCTCTGATGGCATAAATCTGATGGTATTTTGTATTCAGATCTGTGCTGGGTTTGGTGACACAATCATAAAGATTGGTGAAGACCTTGCCCACTGTAGTGGATTTGTCGATAAAGTTGAAGCTGTCGACACTGCTCGAGTCAACTCTTATATAGGAGTCCGCAGATGACTCGAAGGACATGTCGTTGAAGATCTTGGCGAGCTTTTCGCTTGCCCTGGTGCTGATGAAGTGTGGCGATGAAGTCTCCTCTTCGCCTGACTCAGTCGACGATGTTGAGTTCGAAAAATCGGAATCGACCGTCGAAAATCCCGATGAGATCGGAACTTCGAGACGATACGTTCCCTCTTTCTCGATTCGAAAGTGGAATCTTCCGAACGTCATCTCCATAGGCTCCTCCAGATACGCATATGCATCCAAACGGGAGGGCGGGTGAGGAACAAAATCGACAAGACCAGTTGCGATCTGTTTACCTCGATCCATTGCGTTGCTTGCAGTTGATGAAGTCGACGATCTTGAACGTGCCATCGAGACCAGATCCTTGACGCCTCTAATCCCCACGGTCGGCGCCAATTGAAAACGGATTAACTTGTCAATGCCTACGGGTTGTAGACTAGGGTTTAGTTGGAAGTAGAGGGCAAGTAGATCTCGAAGGTTTCAGCCGAAAAGTAATCGACGATTATGAAAACTAGGGTTTAAGAGACAATGATCGATGCTTTCTTTGTCCCTCGACTCCCCCTTATATAGGAGGTGGAGCCGAGGGATTCGTGTTGTACAAGTTACATAGTCCGAGACGATTTACAACTCATCCCGCAAGGTTACAAACATCATCTCTAATACAATTCTAACTTTCCTTAATATCAACTTGGGCTTCCGAATCTTGTTATTCTTCGAGTCGTGGGCCTTCAATAAACCCCGGGTACTATCTTCGGCAGGCCCATTTGGGATGCCTATGTCAACGGGGTGTATTGGGTCGACCTGTTAGGTGTAGTACGCAAACTCCAAAGTACGGATGGTAATTCCTCGACCCAGGCTCCAGCCGCACACGTAAGGCGTTTCTTGAGGCCGTCCCCTATTAGACCATTGATCCTTTCCACCTGGCCGTTGGTCTGTGGGTGGGCCACTGATGCAAAGTTCAGTTTGATTCCTCTGTCATCACAAAATTTTCGAAACTCTTTGGAGTCAAAGTTAGTTCCGTTGTCGATGACGATGCTGTGAGGCATACCAAATCGACAGGTTATTCCCCTGAAGAACTGAACGGCGGTTTCGGATTTCTGGTTTCGAATAGGTACTGCCTCGATCCACTTGGTGAACTTGTCGACTGCGACCAGTAGGTACGTGTGTCCTCCAGGCGACGACCTTGGCAGTGGTCCAACTTGGTCGAGTCCCCATTGAGCAAAGGGCCACGCCAGAGGTATTGTCATCAGATCTGTCGCAGGAGCATGCGGTTTTGGTGATAAACGCTGGCAGGGGTCACACTTCATGACCAGATCTCGAGCATCCGATGCCGCCGTTGGCCAGTAAAATCCTGCCCTGAAGGCTTTCGCCACAAGGGCCCTGCTTCCCGCGTGGTGTCCGCAAGTTCCTTCGTGTATCTCGCGCAACAGTGCTTTTCCATCGTCAATGGAAATACATCTTTGAAAGATACCCGAGATGCTGCGCTTGTAGAGTTCACCATTTACCACAGTGAAGGCTTTTGACCGTCTGACGTTTCGTCTTGCTTCTACCGGATCCTCCGGCAACTCCTGCTTCGTCAGGTACGCTAGGAATGGTTTGGTCCATAGTGGCTCGAGGAGGAGGACATGTTCCGCATATGGAGGTGGAGATTCTTCAGCAGCTTGTTGCGGGCTTGCCTCAGATTCGTCAGCCGATGGCTTTGGGGGTGCTGACGCTTTCTCTTTTATCGATCGTTGAGTGATGACTTCGTAGAACACTTCGTCTGGAATGGGGGAGCACATGGACCCGATATTCACCAGAGTGTCGGCCTCCTCGTTGTTGGCTCTGCCGATATGTTTAAGTTCCACCCTTCGAATTTGGCTTCCATATTTTGGTACAACTGTCGGTAGGCGATCATGTTGTCACTGACCGCATCACATAGGTTCATCGACTGTTGTACCACCAGGTTTGAATATCCATAAATTTCCAGGCGAGTTGCCCCACATGCCTTTGCCATCTTCATTCCGTGCAGCAGTGCTTCGTATTCTGCTTCGTTATTTGTTGGCAGGGAGAAATTCATACGTAGTATGTACTTCATCTTATCTCCCTGTGGCGATATTAGTATCAACCCTGCTCCTGCGCCTGTGCTCCGTTTCGACCCGTCGAAGTACATTGTCCATGACCCCGACATGTCGGGTGCTGCTGGCGTCTGTGATTGGATCCAGTCTGCCACGAAATCTGGGAGGATTTGGGATTTTATCGCCGTTCGATTAACGTAAGTTATATATCGTGTGGCGCTATTTCGATGGCCCATTGGGACACTCGACCCGTGGCTTCTGGGTTAGTCATTATGTTCTTCAATGGTGCTTCGCTTACGACGATAATCGGGTGCTCCGTGAAATAATGCCGCAGCTTGCGAGCTGACCTCCATACTGCGTATGCCAGCTTCTGGTGATGAGGGTACCTCTGCTTTGCAAGCGTGAGTACTTCACTGAGGTAGTAAACAGGCCTCTGCACACCGTGAACTCTCCCTTCTTCTTCTCGTTCGACGACCAAAATGCTGCTGAAGACTTGGGCCGTTGCGGCTATGTACATAAGAAGTGTTTCTTTCTCGCGTGGGGTTACGAGGACTGGGGATGTCGATAAGATTTTTTTTCAGATTGTCGAAAGACTCCTGCGCCTCATTTGTCCACTCGAATTTTTCTGACTTTTTCATTAAGTTATAGAAGGGCAAAGCTTTTTCTCCCAGCTTGGCGATGAATCTGCTAAGCGATGCCAATCGTCCTGCCAATTGCTGCACTTGGTGCAGATTCTTCGGCGGCTCCATGTCGAGAATAGCTTTGATCTTCAAAGGATTGGCTTCTATTCCTCTAGCTGAGATGAAGTACCCGAGTACTTGTCCCCCTGGCACCCCGAAGAAGCATTTCTTCGGATTCAACTTGATTTTGTACTTGTCTAGGTCGTCGAAGGTTTCCGCAAATCGTCGATGAGAGTGGCGGCGTGCTTCGTCTTTACCACGATATCGTCGATGTAGACTTCGATGTTCCTCCCAATCTGTTCTCCAAGGCAAGCTTGCATGCACCGTTGGTAAGTCGCCCCTGCATTTTTCAACCCGAAAGTCATGACGTTGTAGCAGAAAACGCCGTGTGGGGTGATGAACGCAGTTAACTCCTGGTCTTCTTTCTTGAGCTTGATCTGATTATACCCGGAGTATGCATCGAGGAAGGAGAGACGGTCGCATCCAGCTGTGGAGTCGACTATCTGGTCAATACGAGGCAGCGGGAAGTGATCTTTCGGGCAATGCTTATTAAGACTGGTGTAATCGATACACATGCGAAGAGCGGTTGTGTCTTTTTTTGGCACCATGGCAGGATTAGCCACCCACTCGGCTTCCTTGAGCTCCCGAATGAATCCTGCCTTGCAGAGTCGACTAACTTCTTCGCCAATTGCTCTTCTCTTCAGCTCGGAAAATCGGCGCATCGACTGTTGTACTGGTTTGGCTGTTGGGTCAACATTAAGGGCGTGCTCAGCGAGTTCCCTGGGGATACCTGGCATGTCGGATGGTTCCCATGCAAATATCTCCCAGCGCTCACGGAGGAACTCGATGAGCGTGCCTTCCTATGCCTCAGTAAGGACTGCCGACATATTGACTGTCTTCTTCGGGTTAGTGGGGTGCACCTGCAGCTTCTTGGCTTCCTTCGCAGCGTCAAACTCGTTGGATCTTACGTTTCGATTGTCGGCTGGTGGCTGTGTGTGATCTGTGACGGCATCGACTGCGTTGAGTTCTTCCTTGGCTCCGAACTTCGAGGCGATCTTTTGGAAATCTCTGTTGCAGTTGTCTGAACGGGTAAAGCTTCCATGAACGGTTATGGGTGTCCTATTGTTGCCTGGCATCTTCAGTTTCAGGTACGCATAATGAGGTACGGCCATAAATTTGGCAAACGCAGGCCTGCCGTGGATGGCGTGGTACTGAGATTCCCGGTCAACTACTTCAAACTCGATCTTTTCCTTCCTGAAATTGCCAGGCGTGCCGAAAACTACATCCAGTGATGTTTTACCGAGAGAGTAAGCGGGTCGAGTCGGTATAATGCCATGGAATCATGTGTCGGACTCTCTTAGCATGTCGACTGTTAAACCCATTGCTCTCCTTGTGCTGGCAAATAACATGTTCAAACCACTTCCTCCATCCATGAATACTTTGCTCATACTGTACCCTCCGATCTGTGCCTCATGAACAAGGGCTGCGTGACCAGGCCTTGGAACGGCCTTCGGGTGATCCGCCTTGCTGAAGGAGATGCTATGATCTGACCAGTCGATGAATTCGGGTGTATCGACCATAGAGACTTCCGCATACTTTACTTCTCGTGAGAATTTTTTGATTTCTCTCTTTGAAAAGCTGGTTTTATGGATCATGCTGACATGCCCGCATGGTTCCGGGAACACCTCAGTTGGTACGTACTTGTCTCCTCCTGCTGGCACGTATGGCTCCGGTACGTATGGTTCTAGCGGATAACTGTAGGGTCCTGCCCTTCTCTCCATCATGTGGACACTTGACATGGCCTCGGCTCTGAGGTCGTCGCAGAACTGCCGAATCTCCAGGAAGTGCCGACAGTTTCTTAGCAGGTGGCTGGATTTCTCTCGACCATCCTTCGGATCGATGTAAGAGTGAAGATAACACGGTGCCTCGAGCTGCTCCGTAGCCGATAGATACGGTGATCGAGTGCGGCCCTTGATTGATTGCGTGTCCTGGTATCCTCGTTCGAGCTGATGAGGGTGAGTCGCTATTCGTTCTTCCTCTTCGTGGCGCGAGTCCCTTCGTCTTTTCCTTCGCCCCGTCGTGACGTCGAAATTTCCTCGGTTGCCTTCTTGCATGTTCCTGGATGGGACTTCCAGGGTTGTTGCCGGGGTGACACCTTCCGAAACTGAGGTCCTCGGGCTAGATGCACTTGACCTAGGGAGGCGAAGGAAGCCTCCGGAGTCGATGATGAAGTGGACACCACCAAAAGTAGTGTTCATGCCGCCACACGATTCTACAGGGATCAGGTGCGGCGCCTCGGGGTGTGGTACGAACTCGAAGGACCCGCAGCGGATTGAATCTTTCGGATCTGATGGCGTTGGTGACTCGAGTAAGAACGCCGCAGATGTGACTGGTGCTGCCGATGACCTGCCTGGTGCCGACAGGCTTCCCACAGACGGCGCCAATTGTCGAGGGTACTCCTCGGCAATGCCCTCCGATTGGGGCTTGGGGTTGATGGAATCCTGTAGGCTAACACGAGACATCGGTTCACAGACAAGCGGGGAGAGCAATTTACCCAGGTTCGGGGCCCTCGATAAGGTAAAACCCTTACGTCCTGCCTGTCTGATCTTGATTATGAAAATATTGGGTTACAATGGGGTGCCGAAGGTTTCGGCTATGTTCTCGTCGAGAGGCTAAGTGCTACGGCGACCTAGCTCTAGACTTCTGGTGGCTAAGATTGCTATGATTGATCGTGTCCCTCGGCGGCCCCTCTCCTGGCCTTTATATAGGAGGCCAGGTCTCAAGAGGCCTAACCGAGTACGACTAGGTTTATAGTAGTTCTAGCTTTATACTTTCCTTGTTCGGCTCCTCCTTTGTCTTGTCCGTCAAGGAATCTCCTGCTACGCCGTCCAAGTGGCCCGCCTTACCATCGAGTACCTTCATGGGCCTCCAGTTGGATTGTACAGGATAGGGCAATGTCGGTTACCCGAAGGGTAATGCCCACGTCAGTAGCCCCCGAGTGTCTAGCCGAAGATAGCCCACGTCTTCCTTCAGACTCGCATCCAAAAAAGTCTGGCCACGTGGGTAGAACAGTTATTGCTCCAGCCTGCGGATCTTCTTATGAACAGAGACAAACGTAGCCCGGCTCCAATCTTTAAGCATAGGGGGCATCCGGTTCAGGTTAGTGATGGGTTCGTTGCATGGAAAACAAAAAATTTCTACCGTGAACATGAACAAAAACCAAGATCCAATCTAGGAAGAAGCAAGATCTAATCTACCAAGATCGAAACAACGAGAAGATTGCGAGACTAACCCTCAAAGATTCCAAAGCCTACGAGATTAGATCTCGTTGTTGATGTAGTCGATCGTTCGTGCTGCAATCCGGCAGCACTTCCGTACTCGGTCGTGGTTACGGTGTCGATGAAGCTCATCCTTTCCCCGTTCCAGCAGGCAGCGGAGGTGCGGTAGATCTCCACGGAATCCCAGCAGCACGACGGCATGGTGGTGGTGGTCGAGGAAAAACTGCAGGGCTTTGCCTAAGCCGGAGCAGCATATGGTGGAGGAGAGAGGGGGCGGCCAGGGTTTGGTCAAGGGGTTGAAGTGACCGGCCACCCCTCCCCTCTTTATATAGGTGGAGGGGTCGGCCTAGGGTTTCCCCTAGGGCCCACCCTCCCCTTGGCCGGTGCATGAAGGGGGGAGAACCCCTCCCCCAAGCATTCCCCTTTATCTCTAAATTAAACTCTTTTAATTTTTAGAGATAGATTCTATCTCAAAATTTAAACCATTTAAATTAGAGATAGATCTTATCTCTAGAGTGGGCCGGCCTGGGCCTACATGTCATGGTGGGCAGGACCCACCATGCCATGTGGCGCCTATGTGGCCCCTCCCGGGGTGGTGGGCCCACTAGCGACCCTCTGGAACCTTCTAGAAGCTCCGGTCAAAACACCGGAACTTTCCTGAACCCCGGAAAGTGACTTCCCATATATGAATCTTATTCTCCGGACCATTCCGGACCTCCTCGTGATGTCCTGGATCCCATTCGAGACTCCGAAAAAATTTCGGACTCCATCTCATATTCCGAATCTACTTATGCGACATCGAACCTTAAGCGCGTCACCCTACGGTTCGTGAACTATGCAGACATGGTCGAGACTCCTCTCCGATCAATAACCAATAGCGGAATCTGGAGATCCATAATGGCTCCCACATATTCAACGATAACTTAGTGATCGATTGAACCATTTACATACGATACTGATTCCCTTTGTCACACAATACTTTACTTGTCCGAGGTTCGATCATCGGTATCTTCATACCTAGTTCAACCTCGTTACCGACAAGTACTCTTTACTCGTACTGTGATATGTCATCTCTTGTGACCTAGTCACATGCTTGCAAGCTAATTAGACGACATTCCACCAAGAGGGCCCAGAGTATATCTATCCGTCATCGGGATGGACAAATCCCACTATTGATCCATATGCCTCAACTCACACTTTCCAAATACTTAATCCCATCTTTATAACCACCCATTTACGCAATGGCGTTTGATGTAATCAAAGCATCCTTCCGGTGTAAGTGATACATGATCTCATGGTCGAAGGACTAGGTAACTATGTATCAAAAGCTTATAGCAAGTTGAACTTAATGACTTGATCTTATGCTACGCTCATTTGGGTGTGTGTCCATTATATCATTCATCCAATGACATAACCTTGTTATTAATAACATCCAATGTTCGTGATCACGAAACCATGATCATCTATTGATCAACAAGCTAGTTATACAAGAGGCTTACTAGGGACTCCTTGTTGTTTACATAACACACATGTATCAATGTTTCGGTTAATACAATTATAGCATGGTATGCAAACATTTATCATAAACACAAAGATATTATAATAACCACTTTATGATTGCCTCTTGGGCATATCTCCAACAGTCTCACACTTGCACTAGAGTCAATAATCTAGATTACATTGTAAGGTAACTAACACCCATGTCATTCTGGTGTTGGTCATGCTTTGCCCTAGGGAGAGGTTTAGTCAACGGATCTGCCACATTCAGATCTGTGTGTACTTTGCAAATCTTTAGTTCACCATCTTCGATGTACTCGCAAATCGAATGAAAACGCAGCTTGATATGCTTTAGCTTCTTGTGTGACCTTGGTTCTTGTGCATTGGCGATGGCACCCATATTGTCAGAATAGATGACTAAAGGGTCCAATGCACTAGGAACCACACCAAGCTCAACAATGAACCTCTTCATCCATACCGCTTCCGATGAAGCCTCTGAAGCCGCTATGTATTCAGATTCAGTTGAAGACTTCGCCACCGTGCACTGCTTGGAACTCATCCAGCTTACTACAGCACCATTCGAGTATAAACACGTACCCAGACTGAGACTTAGAGTCATCAGGATCAGTGTTCCAACTTGCATCGGTGTAACTGGTTACAACGAGCTCTTGGTCACTGCCATAACAAAGAAACATATCCTTAGTCCTTTTCAAGTACTTCAGGATATTCTTGGCCGCTGTCCAGTGTTCCATTCCTGGATAGCATGTGCGATATCCTTAGTCCTTTTCAAGTACTAACAGCATGTGCGATATCCGGTCTAGTACAGAGCATGTCATACATGATAGAGCCTACTGCCGAGGCATAGGGGATCTTGTTCATCCTCTCTCTTTCTTCTGCCGTAGCCGGATCTTGAGTTTTACTCAAGACCTTACCTGGCAACATAGGCAAGAACCCTTTCTTGCTTTCATCCATTCTAAACTTCTTTAGAATCTTGTTGAGGTATGTACTCTGTGAAAGCCCTATTAGGCGTCTTGATCTATCCCTATAAATCTTGATGCCTAAAATGTACGCTGCTTCACCAAGGTCTTTCATTGAAAAACACTTACTTAAATAACCTTTAACACTGCTTAGTAGTTCTATATCATTCCCAATCAATAATATGTCATCTACATATAATATCAGGAACGCTACAGAGTTCCCACTCACTTTCTTGTAAATACAGGCCTCACCATGAGTCTGTATAAACCCGAAGTCTTTGATCACCTGATCAAAGCGTCAGTTCCAACTCCGGGATGCTTGCTTCAGTCCATAAATGGAACGCTGAAGTTTGCAGACCTTGTCAGTAGTTTTAGGATCGACAAAACCTTTGGGTTGTACCATATACAACCCTTTCTCAATATCACCATTAAGGAACGCCGTTTTGACATCCATCTGCCAAATCTCATAATCGAAAAATGCAGCTATTGCTAACAAAATCTTCACAGGCTTTAGCTTCGCTACAGGTGAGAAAGTCTCATCGTAGTCAACTCCTTGAATTTGTCGGAAACCCTTTGCGATAAGTCGAGCTTTATAGACAGTAATATTGCCATCAGCATTTGTTTTTCTTTTGAAGATCCATTTATTCTTGACAGCCTTGCGGCTATCAGGTAAGTCTACCAAAGTCCATACTTGGTTATCATACATGGATCCCATTTCGGATTTCATGGCTTCTTGCCATTTGTTGGAATCTGAGCTCATCATTGCTTCTTCATACGTCGCGGGGTCTTCATCATTGTTGTCCACAATCATGATATTTAGACAGGGATCATACCAATCAGGAGTGGTACGTTCCCTCGTCGATCTGCGAGGTTCAGTAGCTTCCTCGTTCGAAGTTTCATGATCATCATCATTTGCTTCCTCTCCTATCGGTGCAGGCTGCACATGAACTTCTTCCGGTACTGCGCTACTCTGATCTACGAGAGAAGGTTCATTAACCTTGTCGAGTTCTACTTTCCTTCCAGTCACTTCTTTAGTGAGAAACTCCTTCTCAAGAAAGGATCCGTTCTTGGCAATAAAGATTTTGCCTTCGGATCTGTGATAGAAGGTGTACCCAATTGTTTCTTTAGGGTATCCTATGAAGACGCATTTCTCCGCTTTGGGTTCTAGCTTGTCAGGTTGTAACTTCTTTACATAAGCTTCACAACCCCAAACTTTAAGGAACGATAGCTTAGGTTTCTTTCCAAACCATAATTCATACGGTGTCGTTTCAACGGATTTAGATGGTGCCCTATTTAAAGTGAATGCGGCTGTCTCTAATGCATAACCCCAAAATGATAATGGGAAATCAGTAAGAGACATCATAGATCGAACCATATCTAAGAGAGTTCGATTACGATGTTCGGACAAACCATTACGCTGCGGTGTTCCCGGCGGTGTCAACTATGAAAGTATTCCACATTTCTTTAAATGCATGCCAAACTCATAACTCAGATATTCGCCTCCGCGATCAGAACGCAGAAACTTAATCTTCTTGTTACGTTGATTTTCTACTTCACTTTGGAATTCCTTAAACTTCTCAAAAGTTTCGGACTTATGTTTCATAAAGTAAATATACCCATATCTACTCAGATCATCCGTGAAGGTTATAACATAACGATAACCACCGCGCGATGCCACACTCATTGGTCCGCACACATCAGTATGTATGATTTCCAACAAGTCTGTAGCTCGCTCCATTGTACCAGAAAATGGAGTCCTAGTCATTTTTCCCATTAGACATGCTTCGCGTCTATCAAGTGACTCAAAGTCAAGTGATTCAAGAAGTCCATCGGAATGGAGTTTCTTCATGCGCTTCACTCCAATATGACCAAGACGACAGTGCCACATATAAGTAGAATTATCATTCAGTTTAGGCTTTCCTAATCCTTGTATAAATTATCTCCACTATTGCAATGAAAACAGTAGCTCTCCTATTGTCATTCCAAAAAAAAATGTACCGTATATCCCAGATAAGAACATGAGGCCACGGCCTGGGCTATGCAGGAAGGAAACAAGCAACGCAGTCATCTTCAAGAGTAACTATTAGACGGTAGGAAAAGTCCCGGTTGAACCTGGATGCACGTGAACCTAGATGGGAAATGTATTTTCCAAATGTTAAAAAATTCTAAAATAAAAATAATGGGGTACACATGCATGTTCCATGTGTGCGTAGAAAGTTTTCACGGAGAAACCACTTTTTATTTTAGAATCTAAAAAGACAAAATACGTCACATATATACTGCTATATAGCCCTGCAAAATTTCACTTTTTTGCCGAGGCAAAATAAAAGGTTTTTTCCAGGGCACATGTTTGAGATCACCTTTGGATTCATTTTGTGTTTCGATTTTTAAAACATGTTTTTACATCACAAACGCACTTTTCAAAAAGTGGGTTCACGGTATTACTTTGATGCCAAAAGAATACTGACAAGCAATGATCAAGATTTATTCAGCCCTAATGCCTCAGAAGCATCAGTGGCAGCTGGGATCTGTACCAGATAATGTTTGTGCAAGTTTTATTCTATTTAAATAGAAATACAGAAGAAGAAAAAAGGAGACGAGCGTCCACAAGAACAGCATCAAGGAGAGCCAAAACCGCCACCACCAGGAGTGAAAATCTGAAGAACCTCACCAGCATTAACCGTTACAGTGTTCTTCCCTCCAAGGTAAACTCTGCGGCCATCTGTCCTGACCAAATAGTTTGCGCCACGAGCTCCATTTTCCCCTCCCTTCAGTCCCCTGGGAGCATGCACCCGTCGCTCAGAAAGAATGCTCACAACAACAGGCCTGCGGAATTCGATCTCCCTTACAAGGCCATCACCGCCCCTGTGGACACCAGAACCTCCACTGTTCTCTCTGATGCTAAACCTGTGCAAAAGAACAGGGTACCGCTGCTCAAAGATCTCCGGGTCAGTCATCCTTGTGTTTGTCATGTGGCACTGAACACCACTTGTACCGCCCCAGCTAGGGCCGGCTCCACAACCACCTCCGATTGTCTCGTAGTAGCCAAATGTGTCATCTCCAAATGTCAAATTGTTCATGCACCCCTGAGAACAGGCGCAGGCTTGGAACGCCATCAGGACAACATCTGTAACTCTTTGAGAGGTTAACACGTTGCCGCCAACCACTGCAGCCTTGTCACTTGGTGAAAGAAATGAGCCTTTAGGAATGATGATCTTCACAGGAGCTAGGCAGCCTTGATTCAAGGGTATATCTACATCCACCAAGCATCGCAAGCAGTATATGATAGCAGCTGCTGTTACCGCTTCAGGAGCATTCCAGTTACCGTACACCTCAGGACTGGTGCCCTCAAAGTCAAAGGTAGCCTCACCTCGGACAGAATCAAGGGTGAGCTTCAAATGGAGCACAGAGCCATCATCCATATAATCTTCGTCTTCGATAACACAAGATCCCGTTTCCTTTTCGACTCTAGATGCGACTACCTTGAGCATCTCTCTCACAGCTACCACAGCATTTTTCTGGACGTGATTCATATAAGATTGCACAGTCATCAGGCCATACTGATTTATCAGTTCTTTGATAAGTGTTATTCCCCGTTGGTTTGCTGCCACCTGAGCACGGAGGTCAGAGAGATTATCTTCAATCTTGCGTGTTCCTGGAATCTTATGATTGGTAAATTCATCAGACCGGGGTGACTGCAGCAATTGAACTATTCCTTCCTCTTGAAAAACACCCCTTTCCACAAGTTTAAACGCTTTGATGGCAGCACCTTCCTCCCAGATGGATTTTGAGAAAGGAGGCATGCTTCCTGGAGTGATGCCACCAATCTCTGCATGGTGACCTCTACTAGCAACAAAAAAGATCAGTTTACCATCATTAAACACTGGTGTGACAACTGTGATATCTGGCAGATGGCTACCGCCAGAGCATGGATGGTTCGTTACAAGAACATCACCCTCATGCAGGTTATCACCCCAATAACTAAGCTGCCAGCATACAGTGCTAGACATGGCTCCCAAATGCACAGGAACGTGCGGGGCATTTGCAACAAGGCCACCATCCGAACCAAATAAAGCACATGAGAAGTCCAGCCGTTCCTTTATGTTTGTAGAAATGGAAGTTCTTTGAAGTGTCCGACCCATCTGTTCAGCAATACCCATGAACCGGTGATTAAAGATAGAAAGTTGAACTACATCAGCAACTTTTTCTGATATTTCTACAGTGCTCAGAGATGCACTGATCTCAATTTTTACATTACCATACTTAGTGATGATAGCCTTGCAGTCTTTTTCTACTATCACAGTGCTATTCCCATTCATAATAACCACAGGGCCTTCCAAGACATGGCCATAACCCAAATTCTCGAGCTTGTACAGTGGAGTTTCTTGCCATCCATATGAAAAATAAATTTTGCATGAACTTTCTTGCACAGGCTTGGTTGATATTGGTGTCAGTTCACGAGGTTGTAAAATGTTCGTGGCGCCAACACCTTGGACTCTCACATCACATATGAGTATCTTTCTGTGTAGCAGTTTGAAGCCATACTCTTGTTGAAACAGTTTCACGAACTCATCAGCATAATCACATCCAGATTCTTTCTCAGGCTGTTTAACCATGATTGCTGTATCAGTTCCCTCGTATCTCAAGTTCAAGTATGAATCTGTCCTGATGCTCTCCTCTCCAAATCCCTGCTCTGTTAGCTTATCTTTCACCTGCTTTACCAAAAGAGCTGCTCTTCGAGATGCCTCGTTAGCAGAATCTGCATTATAAACAGCAGAGTATGGTTCTTGCAAATCTTCAATAACATCAGCAAGGCCCATCCCGTATGCACTCAGTATGCCACAATAACGATGAATAAGTAACTCAGACATGCCTAAGGACCTTGCTATAGCGCATGCATGCTGAGGACCTGCACCACCAAAGCACGCTAGTGCATGGTTCTTGGTATCGTGCCCCTTCATTTCTGTCAATTGGCGTATAGGTCGGCACATTGCCTCGTTTGCAACATCGACAAACCCAAGAGCAATCTCCTCAACTGTCATGCCCTTTGCTAATGGATCCTGACTCTTTCGGTAAGAGTTGATCTCAACAGCAAGATCCTCAAATGCCTTCCGTGTAGCCTCATAATCAAGGGGCAAATTTTCATTAGGACCAAATATGGACGGAAAGTACTCAGGAATGACAGTTCCCAAGATCAAGTTAGCGTCAGTAATTGCCAGTTCACCACCTTTCCTATAGCAAACTGGACCAGGGTGTGCTCCAACCGATTCTGGCCCAACCTTGAAAGCCCCAAACTGAAACTTAAGCTTCGACCCGCCACCAGCAGCCACTGTGTTTATGTCGAGCTGGGGAGCTTGAATGATTGCCCCAGCAATCTGGGTTTCGAGTACTTGTTCATAGCTTCCATCATAGCGGCTGACGTCGGTGGATGTACCTCCCATGTCAAACCCAATGAGTGGCTTGGACGTCTCAAGTTCAAACAAGGTCTGCGAGTAACCAACAACACCACCTGCAGGACCTGATAATACTGCTTTGTGCCCAGAGAACCTGCTCTCCGGGGCAAGACCACCATCTGACTGCATAAACAGCACATTCACTGGTTCAGATCCCCCATCGAACCTTGACATGAATGCTGATAAGTACTCTTTGATGACTGGTGTTAGATAAGCATCCACACTGGCTGTAAGGCCCCGAGGCACTGCACGCACCATCGGCGTCAACGACGAAGACAGAGAGACATGCTTGAACCCCATTTCCAGAGCTAGTTTCTCAATCAGGAGCTCGTGATGGGGATAGGTATACGAATGCATCAGCACCACTGCCAAACACCGAATCCCCTTGTCAAGCAACCCTTTCAGTGAAGGCTTCAACGATTCCACATCAACCGGCTTCCCCACCCTGACCAGCTCCCCTGAGATCCCTTCAATAGACGAATCATCCCTCTCACCGTCAAGAACAAGTTCAACCCGCTCATCGACCTCGACCACCTCCTCATACAAATTCGAGGACTTTAAGACCTTGAGGTCGAATATGTTTGGCCGGGCCTGGTTGCCGATCTGGAGCAAGTCCTTGAAGCCCCGGGTGACACAGAGCGCGATCCTCTCGCCCTTCCTCTCGAGCAGGGCGTTCGTGGCGACCGTGGTGCCCATCCGGATCCAATCGATCATGCCGGTGGGAATCTTGGCGGAGCGGGGGATCGACTCGCCGGAGAACTCCTCCAGGATCCTCCTGATCCCTTCGATGGGGGCGTCGTCGTAGTTGGACGGGTCGACGGAGAGGAGCTTCATGACGTAGCCTTCCGGCCTCCCGGGGACCTCGGCGTAGATGTCGGTGAAGGTGCCGCCCCGGTCAATGCAGAACCTGAACTTGCCCATCCTCCTCCCGCTCCCTGCCTGCGCGATCAGCAGGCCAGGAATCTGAGTCCCCTGCAAGCGTCAAACAGCAGGGTTTCGTTAAAATTCGTAACTTGCTACCGGTGCTCCGCCACGAAGCAAGCTAGTAATCGGCAGTGAACTGGAAGAACTCGAGCATCTCGTCCCAGATAGAAGGATTTGTAGATTAGATTGCTCACGGCTAAGGAGAACAAAAATCTTGGAACGATCCAAGCAAGTTAGGGCATGTTACTAGCAGAAGGAATCAATCCAAACCGGGATGGATCTTCACTCCAGTCCAGTAGATATGGGCGAGGGGGAAGGCTGTGGGAGGAGAATACCTTCGAGACTGACGTGCTGCCCTCCGATGGTAGGAGCCCGGAGGAGTGTACGGCGGTGAGTGTGCGGCGATGTTGCGCGAGAATTTGGGAGCCCGGCGGAAGTAGGAGTGGAGCCGTCACTTGGTGGTGGTGGCCGCGCCGCCGTGGCCGTGGAGACTGGTGGACTGCTGGAGAAGTGGAGAGGCGAAGTGGAAAAAGGAAGGAAGAGGATATGGACTTGGCTAGGGCCCTAGGGGTGACACGGTGGCTTTTCTTATTTCCTGGGGTTGTTTTCGCATACAAAGAATCATCATTTTTCTTCCGATAAACGAGCATCACTGTTGTCTAGATAAATCTATATCAGCGACAGCTAATAGAACGGACGAGTAGTTACTACTATTGCATGCATGGAGGGAGTAGATTAAATTAGGAGTTTACAAATATTATTGTTGTGTTTGTCTTGCAAAATGTTTTTCATATATATATATATATTTATAGTAATTGTGTAGATGTATTATAACTGAAAACGGTGTGGCTATTCCTCAGTCAACTGAGAAGTAACCTAGTTGACTGAGAAATAACCTCGTTCTCGGTCAGATTATATCATCAAATCTTAATGGCAACTTATGTTGCAGCTAATAACTAACACAAATCACGAAACAAATCCAACTGTTCGGATAATTTTTCTTAGTTGCATTTCCACTTGCAACTAAAAAATCTCAATTGCAACTTCACTTGCAACTTGAAAAAAAAAACCCAGTTACAACCCAACTTGCTACTGAGAACTTAGCAAATCCCGATTAAAAAACATAGTCAAGGATGTACGTTATTGACCCTATAAGATTAAACGTTTCATACGGAGAGACTAGCATGAAAACAAATTAACGGCAATTTGCTAGCTACTCCCTCTGTTACAAAACTTTTGATGTTATACGTTTGTTTTAAGTCAAATGTCTTTATGTTTAACCAAAATCATAAAATATGTATCAATATTTATGGTCAAACTCATATCTTTTAAATATAACATATTGTAAGATGAATTTAATAGAACTAAGTTGGTGTGATGGAATGTTGGTATTTTATACAAACTTGGTCACATTTAAGATAGTTTGACTTACGAAAAAACTAGAACTTCAATTATTTTAAACGGAGTGGGTAGGTTTTTAGACATGGTGCAATTGCTACCTCCGTGCTTTAGTTTGTTAAGTAATCTTTACAACAACAAAATGCATATTGATTTTTGTTTAAAAGAGTTTTGCATGTTTGCAGCCCTTGGTGTCTTTTGCTAAACTAGATTGCTTGATTTTTGTGTACCGCTCAACGGCTCAACAAAATTTCAGCATGCTTGTCGTTGGCTCTTTGCTGTAAGGTGTTGGGTTAAGTTCACTATGGTCACTAAGTTAGTAAGTTGGGTTATATTATTCTCATAATGAACGATAAGAATTAAGAAGATACTTCGCATTGGAGAGAAAGACATGGAAAGTAAGCTTAATACGTTGTTCAATAAGAATCTTAACGGTTGCAATAAATCTTGTGTGAATGATGCCAGGTTTCCACGTATCCACGCCATTGGCCATCTTGATTCTTAATATGTTGTTATACAGAAGTCCGCTGAGGCAAATCAAGCAGGTCTTACAAATTAGAATCCTATGAATTGAACGAAACTGGCTGCGTGGTTGGCTTAGTCAACCCCAAACCCCTGGAGTTTCTAAGCACAGCCCGATGATAAATTACTTGAGGTGTAAAAATGTATCAAGATATTCACGCAAATCTGATCATAAAAACAGAATGTTGAGGTCTGGCACATCCTGAGTTATTCGCGCTACTAGCTGTAATTATTATACAAAGATGAGTTACATTGTTGATGAAGAGCGTTGACATGCTGCAGAGTTCCAACCTCAGAACTCTGGCACATCCTTGATACCGAGAATTTGAGACCAAGTTTGCTAACTAGCTCTGTTGCAGATAAATATACTGATAAGGCACCTTTCCAAAAGAAAAAGGAAAAAAACAGCCATGAAGCAAAAATTAGTAGTAGCACCACATTCCACTTTCACAGACCAAATCCACTAAAGAGATTTGGCTACAACTAAGCTTGAAGATTATGTAGCTTAAAATGGCCAAAGATCACCCCACAGAGACTTCCGGGCCTGGAGATGTAAGGCGGGGTTCTTGCTTTGTGTGACAATGACACGCTCGAACGCGCCCTCGGATGCATCCCTTTTGGTAGAACGGCAAACATCCATCTGTACTTGCTTTCCTCTTCGAATGGGGCTGTATATAATCCGGCCCCAACCTCCTCCAAGACCAGCACGGATGGGATCATCTTCCTCCTCTGCTCCACTCTCATGGAACAGACTTAATTCTTGTGTATCAGAAGCATATGGGACCAAACTGTCATCTGGGACTGAACTGTCCTCATCGCCAGAAACAGCTTCTTCATCTTCCTCACTTGGAAATTGTTCATCTGAGCAAAAAGCACAGAGCGTACATGATTTTCAAAACATTCATACATGAAAAGACCAGCCGAATAATCATGAATAGATAATCACCATAGTCAATGATAAAATCTTCTGGGTTTCTCTTGGCATGACGTTCTTTAAGAGTATCAAACTTCATGCCATCAAGTGGCCAAGCTTCCCTAGTTCAGAGATAAGGAAGAATTGTTATTATTAAGTCCAGCATATACTTCCAGGAGCATATGGCAATGATAATCTAAGCAAAGTGAGAATTGCATATGATTGATTGGGTGTAGAGTTAGTGGTGATAGGATAAATCTGGACTTCAAAGTCGCAAACCCTTACTCTGGTCGCTTGCCCCTTCTTAAAGCAACATAACAGAATTTCTCGTCCTCAAAACCACGCAAAGGCACACCTTTTGACCTCTGCAGTGAGCATAAAAAATAGGGAGTTTAAAAGCCTAATAATTACGAAGTTTCAGCTATTTGTTGAGAGGTGTGAAGTAATTTCTAGATCTTACAAAGTAAAGAAAAAGGAAATGCTTCACTGAGCTCTTCAAAAGTGAAAACCACAACCATTAAAGTATATGAAGATTTGATTCATAAGTTGCAATCATCCAGTGCTAAATTACTGATTTTGAGAGAGCACTCAAGCCTATCCTACATGCAGCAACTACCAATCAAAATAAATCATGCAACTCATGTTCAGCATAACATTTGTTTATCAGAGAATAAAATTCGTGACGTTGTTGAATACCTCAAGTGATTCAGATGTATGGTATGTAAAAACTTTCAACTGATTGACATGAGTGCATCCTAAGAAAGACATAAAAGTACTAGAATGGGTGGAAAAGATAAGGAACCTTGTAGATACGTTGTGTTGATGTCCTCTCCAATCTCTGAACAAAGTGGCAGTATTTGTCTGAATTCTCCAATGGACACCGACCATCATGAGGACACTGATATGGAGTATGAATTTAGTTTTATCCGGGAACACAAACAAAAATTGGAGCACTTGCAATTTCAACTCACCGGGGCAACCACAAAAGCACCATTTTTCAGCAAAGCTTCTTGAGCAACAATGCTCTTAGTTTCACTTGGGGCACCGCGTGTGGATTTCTCGATTTTGCGGCACTTCTAGGGAGCACAAAAATATTACATTATTTTTATGTTACATAATCAAGGAATATGTCAAATATCTGAATACTGAATCATGCAGCGGGCTCATACTCTCTTTTCCATCCAAAGGATATATGAGCGCATTTGGCTTATAATCTTTGACCCTTGAGGAGTTCCAGGCTCTAACAAAACCTAACAATGAATAACATTTAAAAGAGTCACAAGAACATTCCTGTAAGCGTGCACATACATGAGAGAGAAGGGGTCATTACCAAAACATCTTTTGTTAGGTCCCAAAGCTGCCTCACAATTGTTATACGGTCATTCAACGAAGGAATCTCACCAAGTGCGTAAGACTACACAGAGAGGGAAAATATTCAATGAAGGTTGAAACATAATAAGGAATTATAATAGAAAACAATTCAATACAGCATGATCTGAAGTAGTTCTTCAATTGCAATGTCCATTGAACCACCATCATGAAACATTACAAAGGAAACAGGTCAAAGGACTTACTGATATTACAAGGTCGTGGCCTCTCTCATGTTTTTCGATGCTGCGGTTCAACTCTTGGATGCTACCATAACTGTGGATAAGTGGCAATCCCTTCAAATCTATGAATGTTTGAAGAGTAAACAGTGTCAATAAATTTATCAGTAAAGTTTGTAGGAAGCGGAAAATCCTTCAACATATAAACGAGCAAACAGTATAAAGAACATTTATCAGCACATAGACAAATCTGAAATTTAAAAAGTACTAACAAAGCAATCAGCAACTCTCAGTGTTTGTCATTAAAAGTGTCACTATGGGAATGGTAAGCGATGACCAATAAATGATAATCCAAGTTACCTACATAAAAGCACAATAATGGAATTTACATTTCCAATTTTAAAATAACTTTGCGGTAATATAGCTTTGGTTGTCGGATCCATCATCATAACGTTGTGAAATCATTTTCAATTCCATAACATATCATTAACCAGATTCTAACATACTGTCAAATCAGATGCTACCTGAAAACACTACTCCTAGTAAACAATCACATCATCCCGATATCATTGTATCATTTAAGCAAAAAACATAAAAATGTCAGCTTACTATCAAGAAGGGTCTGTCCCGCTCTCTGCATTTCTTTGGAGGGCTCGATCAAATGAACCCTCTCTATTGACTTCGGCCACACTGCCCTCATTGCCCTGCATTCTTGAAGCAACAACACTAAGGTTGTGTAAACTGAAACTCTTACTCATAAAATATCAATTAGTTCTACACACCAAAGTGCTGAGCTTGGCCCCGCTCCGAAGTCCAACACATTCTTTGGTGCAAAATCTGGCGATCTCCGACGAACCTGCAAAGCCGCGCTTCAGTCCACCGAAACATCCCAACAGGCGAAATTTAACTCACTGGGGACGTAAGAACAAAACAACAAACGGGGCCTGGTGGTTCTTGGACCTCACGGAGCACGCGGTGGCATGCGGCGTAGATTGCAGGCATGCGGGAGGCGACATACGCCACCGTCTCATCCGCACGGTACTGAAGGCCGATATCCCCGTAGGCAGAACGAACCTTCCACCGCGCGGTCCGCTGCTCAGCGTCCACAGGGGCGTGGGGATCGTCAATGAGCGCCCCACGGGTGGCCGCCGCAGCCAGCTCCACACCGGTGCCCTTTGCGCGCTCGAAGGAGGAGGAGAGCAGCAGCACCTTTCTGTGCATGTGCGTCTTGTCCTGGTCTGCGCGAGCACGGCGTTAGGCTTGAACATGTTAGTACTGAGCAATTCGTCGAGCAGGTGGTGGGCGGGCGGGAGGGAGGGGTGAGACGGGGCGTTACCGCGAAGGTAGCGCTTGATGGCGCGGCGGAGAGAGATGGGGACGAGGTGGATGCCCTGAGACTGCTTGGCCGCCGTGCGGAGGGTCTCCGGAGTCAGCAGCCGCGACGCCGTCTCCGGCAGCAGTGCGGCCGCCATGGCTCTTTCTCGCGGCGGCGTTCAGAGCTGAGCGACTCTGTTCTTCTATCAGTGTGGGGAATCTCAGGGTTTAGGAGCCGGGAGGAAATGCGGTGATACATGCCTGCATTCCACCGTTCGATGATAGGCTAGCGGCTCAGATTGAGTGGGAGCCAGTAGGTGCATATGTATATTTCCAAAAGAAACCCTAAAAATAGTTTGCTAATGCTTTGCAGACTGAGATTTAAGTTAGAGCTCAGCCGACTCCTAAACAATTAGATTGCGTCGTGATTCGTACGTAACTTCCAACTAAGAATTTTCCAATTATAGGTGGGTTGCAATTAGAGAAAACATTCTTGATTGTTGGACTTACCTCTTGCTCTGCCCGGTAGTAGCAACTCAGATTTCATAATATCATCTAATCAAGAATGAAGCTAATTCTCCATCATATAGAACTCATTCCACCCAATGAAACATATTCTAAATCCTATTGTGATTTGGAGCCGCTAGCCGGGTAAATTCAACTTACAAATGAAGTCAAGTGGAATGCTATTTGATAAAAATAATAGGAAAAAATATGAATCTAGATTGCACAAAATATCTAAATCTAGTACAATGAACACTTGTTAGATGGCCCCTAAGGATTTGATCCCCTCAGGCGATGAAGGACACAACTTCAACACGCAGTGTTTTAGGGAACACTCGCTATATAGGAATCAGATGGAGAAGTGGCTCCAATACTTGAAATGGTATTGGATGTTGAATATGGACTTGGACATGGGTACTGATCCCCTTGTGCTACTTGCACGAGCTCTCGATCCACCCGTAGTTATAATTGTATGGAAACTAAATCAGACTAATCTGATATTTACAATGGGTTATGTATCTCTATGTGGGTTAGGCATCTTTTCATAGGTCGGCGTCAAAAGTATAGCTGGGCATGGACAGCCCGAGCTAACCCGAAAATCCTAATAGCACCGATGGGTCGGGCATGGGATGAAAATTTAGGCTTGGTGGCCAGGCTAGGATGGGCATGGGCTTTGTATTTTGGCGATTAAGGAAGAGGCATGGCCCGAGGATCAACGGCTTGACGGTCTTTTGCATGCTCATGCGAGGCTTGTGTCGCAGATTTAGGCTCGATAACGGTTTAGGCCGGTCTTGGGCCTGAAGCCCGGTCAAGCCCGAGGATCAATAGCTTGACGGGCTTTGGTCGGGCTTCACGGGATTTTCTGTTTAGCGTCGAGCTTTTCCCGGCCAGGCCCGAAGCCCGTTCGAGAAATGCCCACAACTCACTTATAGTCAAAGTACGATGAGAGAAGATGACATGTGGTGATCCTCATCAAGCCTGAGAAGTGAGAGTTCGAGGAAAAATCTCGTAAGAATCATATGCTTGAAGCTTACCAATAATGAACTAGTTAAGACTTGCATGTGAAAGGAAAAAAAATACCATCCAGAACATATAAAAAGAATAAGTTAAACTTTTAGATTTTTTAAATTAAATTGTCCACAGTAGAAGGAATAAATGTAATATAATATATAAGTTAATAAATTATCATATTTACTTTTAATATAAACACTATTAATTATTTTTATGTTACATCCATATAGTCGAGCGAGCTAGAGTTCGGTCAAGATCAGCTCACTTTCCAATCCAGCTATATAAGACATCAATACATGAGGCGTTTTTGCATGCGGGAGCATATACTCCAAATTTTTTAAATGAAATTTAAACATATTTAAAAAATCTGAACAAAAAATTGACGCATACATCTCGACATTTATATGTTCATAAAGTCGTTTTGCCGAAAACCGACATTTTTTGTGTCGTGTGTAAAAAAGACAAATTTTGATGCTTTAAAAAAGCTTTTCACAAGACATTTATGTATCTTTTTCACATAGGACACAAGAAATGTTGATTCCGTGAAACTTGACGTGCATACATATAATATCGCCATATAAGCGCCAAATTTTTGTTTAATTTTTTTTTGACATTTTAAAATATGTTCTCAGGTACCAAGAGCATATACTCCCAAGTTCAAAAGTGGTTTTACGATCAATACTCACCTACTTAAATTTGCAAAGAGGACACACTTCACAGTTGATCAGGTCATACACATTGAATATCTCCAAGATCTTTTTCATGTACCACTTTCTCGACAAGCTTTTCATGAGACTCACATTTGCAAAGAGGACACACTTCACAGTTGATCAGGTCATACACACTGAATATCTCCAAGATCTTTTTCATTTACCACTTTCTCACAAGCTTTTCATGAGTTTGAGGAAGTGGAAGAAATTTGTGACAATGATTTAGTTAAAGTTCAAGATGGTAACCATGATGAGTCGAGCTATAGGGAAGCAACATTTTCATGACTCAAAAAGCATATGAACTGATGATGGAATATCAGCCGGCTCAACAATTCAAATGGATTTGGAAATATTCTTGCCAAGCCAAGCATAAAATTTTCTTTTGGTTGTTGTTACATGACAGGCAGAATACCAGAAATCTGCTAGGAAGGAAAACAACTGCCATTTACCTTCACACTCTTGTACTACTTTTGCAATGCAGAGAGGAGGAAACGTTGGTATACCTGTTCTAGTCATGCCCTTTTGCTGAAAGGTGTTGGGATTTTGTTTGTCCGCAAAGAACAATGAATCTATCTGTTATGGAAGTCTTTGCTGATATTAAGGCAATTTAAAATTGTCTTTTTCGATGGAGATCATCATTGTTCTTTCAGCCTGAATAATAAGATTTTTAATAATCAGAGACCAATTTTGAGAGTTAGAAAGCTATTTTTTTCCAGGAGCTTAGAATGGTAGCTCATAGAATGAAGAAGAAACATGTCGAATTCTTCAAGGAATGGTTACAATCACAAGTTTAGTTTAGAGTTTTCCTTTTCTTTATCTTGAGCTTGCGGTAAAAAAAAGACTCAGCTCATTTCTTTTCGAGTCTATCTCAAATCAAGCTAAAAGACGAACCGATAGACGAACCGATATTGACCTGCTCCTAAGTCTAGAGCTTTTCCCTGCAGCCCTAATCGGGCCATTCTGTATAAGATGATAAAGATCCTGCCCTACAAGGCCGTTCACGGTGTAAACAACGGGAGGTGAGGCGACTGTTCAGGGACAGTTCACCGGTACAACGCAACGGTTAGTTACATACATGGAAGATCAAGTAAGAAAACAGACTGCATTGCCAATTTGTATGAAAATGAATACACACACACATTTCTCTATAATTTCTCAAGAAAGCTTAGAAGAAGGGCACTTTCAGTAAAAAACAATCGCCCTATAAACCTGCATGCCTAGACACATTCTGCTTCTGAAAAGGCTGCTTGCTTGATCCATCATGATAGACATCCTATTTCTTTGTCCTGGGACCACCCAAACTCTTCCAAGAACGACAATAATACACCATTGGACCAACCAAAACCAGTCTACAAAATGAGGGATGTCAGCTTAGAATTACAGAAGATATGTCGATAGGAGAAGGCTGGCAATATGACAGTCTTGGTATTTATAACTTCTAAGTTATGTATGGTTTGACATTTATCAACAAGTACAAACATGTTCATCATCATATTTAACACAAATGGAAAGTCTTTTACTTTCATTTGTAACATATAACTCCATACCTGGGGTTTGTATTCACCGCCTCCTCCAGATTTACCACAGGCCTCCACGTCGTACTTCTCATGCATCGCGCCAGTTGACTTGTAGGCCGCATAGTTGGTTCTCACCCACCTCGTAGCAATATCCTCAGCAAACTTCTTTGCTTCTGTCGAACCAGAGTTCAGCAATCCCTCGGTTATCAGATGCTGCAATGGTGCCCACCCATTTGGAAAGTCCCTGTTTAATTATCAGAACACCCGTTTTAAAAAGGGAAACCAGACAACTTCATGTGCAAGTGCACTAGGTAGTTTGACCATCTCGAAATGTCCATTTCAGGAAACTAACCATTGTTGCCCTGTGTTTGATACTGAAGTTGCTATTCCTGCAGGATAGACCAGTCCTGATGTCTGGAGGCTTCTCATGACTCTCACCGATTTGGCTTCATCCAGGAACGGCATCAAACCTGGTTAAGTTCCAAACAACCATAATCACTAACTTTCTCTTGCAAAACTTATCCCCATGTTCTCTCCAGGTCTAACATTTCAAATAATTGGTAGAGAGTAGAGACGAAATTCATATCATCATATGTTATGAAAATGATAAACAAGCTGAAAGACCGAACAGGTGCGTACAGTGACCATGCAGTTTCCAACCCTTTGATAGGTAAGTTCATTTTACAGGATTATCATATGAGTTATGACAAACACGCAGCTACATATTATTCTTTTTGGTACTTCCTGAATTCTGGTCAACTGGCATTGCGCCACTATGCATGAGAAAACAAACACAGGGAGACAGGGAACATACGGGACACACCTGAATTATGTGCATTCAACCACAAGGGTACGAAGTTAGAAGCAAAAATGTTATGGTTCTGTGACTTCGATTCCCACTTGTAGACTCCCTAGAACAAAAGCGGTAATGTACTAAGTTAATACCATCAGAAAGTGTTCAACCGAATAGGATTATAAGAGAGCAAGCTGATATCCTTGGTAAGCTTTCTGAGCACCTGGTTTCCATCGAGGGGAAGCCAGTAATCAAGCCACTGTTCCATCTCAGAATTCCACAAAATAGTCTCGATTGCCGTATGCCGCGATTTTGAAGCCTCTGAGAAAATTTCTGCCGTTGCCTTCTCTCCAATGAGTTCAGCAAACACCGCTATGTCCCGTTCCATCTGTATTGCGTATAAAGGTAAGGACCAAGTACAATTTAAGACCATTATTAACCAAAACAACTGAGAACTTCAACTTATTGCCCAGTAAGCATATTCCAAGCTATGGTGAACTATTTAACAGAATGAACAAAAATACGATGCTGAACCAGCTGTGACATTTCAAATCCATGCTAAATCTGGATCATGAAATTTGATTAGAATGCAAGATCCATACCTTACCTTGCATATGAATGTGTTCAAGTCCACCGGTATGATGAAAGTCGTTACCAAGGTTGTCATGTCAGTTGGATCGCTTCACAAAGAATGAGATCGTTATAGACAACATAAGGTACGTATTAATCAAAGAAAGAATTAGCATCCCCTTTGCTGGTAATAAAGTGGTAATTCAGGAGTTACTTCTTAGCCAAACAAAAAGAAAAGCATGAGTCACTGGATATCCAACCTCATCCATCGAGAGCTGAAATCCCATCCCGTTTCAGCTGCTGAAGCAATCTGGTGGTATAATTTTTCCTTAGCGGTTATAGAATTAAGCTTTGAGGCCAGTTCCTCATCCTAAAAACAGCATAGTCCTTACATAGTTAGTTCATCGTTTACATGAAAAAATTTCACTAAAACCGGCATAGTTAATTAACAACATCAGCAAAGTTAAAGACTTTACAATTGTTGCACTTTCTGGCCTAGGTTTGTTCCACATAGCCTGGTAGCGACTCAAGTTATGCACACATCCATTATTGTCCATTATTGCTACGTTGTGAAGCTCTGCATAACAGAACCATTGTAAAGGGAGACTGTATTTTGACAGTGTGGGATTGCAGAAGGGGATGCTAAGAAATGGTTTTTATCAACGGTTACCTGATACCCAGAAGCTATGCTCTTTCATCAGAGAGGGGAATACTCTCCTCACAAGGCCCAAATCACCTGTGGCCGTGTATAGTTCTAAAACCATCGAGCTTAAAAGTGGCGGTTGGCTGCAGAGTTGAAAGCACATATCAGATTACTTGTGCTGAGATATAGCGCGTTTACAATATTTCTGTAATTAATTGGAATATAACTTCAAATTATTACTTCCTCCATTTCATAATTTTTGCCGTTATTTTAGTTCAAATTTGAATTGAACTAAAATAACGACAAGAATTATGTAACGGAGGGAGTAATTTGACAAAAGAAAATGACTCCGGTTGCTATGCATCGACCAAGTCCTAGTGAGTGGTGACTGGTGGCAGAAGTAATAGTCAGTACTGCAAAGAAAGAGTTGTCACCTTCGATTAGTGTAATACGATCTTGCACCGTTGAGAACAAAACCATATTCCTCCACAAGGTATACAAGGTTAAGCACGATATCTTTTGCCGTTTCATACATTTTGCTCACCAGCAAGCCTCTGCATGCATCAAGGCAAGAGAAGCACACATATCACAAGAAATAGAAAAAGAAGAACAAAATGACAAAGCAGAAATCAGCGTCTGAGGCATTTGCTGTGGGAATTACTGTTACACTACTCTGCCACAAAAAACGATGCAATACTGTGACAAAAACTAAGGACCTCTTTAGATTGAAAGAAAATAAATGCTATCAAATCATAAACCAGTGATCCAAAACTTTCCCAGAATACACATTGAAAGATATATGATTTACTAGATTTTTCTCACAACATGAATTTCGAGTTTAAAACTTGGATCAACCTTGAGCGTTGGATCGCAAAGTCACTTTGATCCCAGTTCTCAAAAAGTGAGGGCCTCTTTGGAATCGCATATGTATTTTAGAGGAATCCACTCGGGCCTTGTTCGGCATGAGAGTTTTCAGGAGTTTTGGCTAGTATATTATCTAATGGGGATTGGCTGAAAACACAGGCGTGAGTAGCCAACCGGGCTCATCCCGTTCAAGCTCGGTCTGTCGATCCGTATGCAGAGAGTTTTTGGTGTACTAGTGTGTTGGCTTGGGAAAATACACTGCAACCCGAGCAATACACCTGTACCGAACGGGGCCTCAAAGTTTTTTTTTTTGTGAACTCTACTCCAAATGAATCTCAACTCAGCTCAAGGCCTCAAGCCTCGTTCCATTTTTCGTATGGCAAAATCTAGTGTACTTACATTCTATCTCTTTCAACTCTCGTTTCTCGTAGATACGGTGAAATTCACTCCATTCGAAATGAATCTTAACATGTGGTTAAACTCTTTTTTTCTCGAAAGCACGCCAAGTGTGTCTTTATATATTAGAAGAAACCTTCGAGAAGACAGGAGCATTATAAGGTTGCAACAAGGCTACAAAAAAAATGGAGTGAATTTGAGAAGACCAAATGTACTTATCTCATCAATAAGTACGAAATGTAATTATCATCATATCTTGCATTTTACGGTAAGTATAATTCCAAGTTTGTGTTTCCTGACGATCTGAACTGTTGAAGGAACCAAGGACGGATGGACCAACCTAGCGTCAACAACAACATCACATACAGTATTAAAAAACTTTGATTTGGACAAATTTAATGGCCTGGTCCCGGCGGTTCGCCGGCTAGCAGAACACCACGTCCATATCCTAGTCCTACGCCCACCTCTGGCATAGAAAAAGGGTCCAGCCGCCCACAGTACGCGCGGCAGATGCATCCATAGATACGCGACAAAGCACGAAGAAACAAGTGTAGTATTCCACCACGTAAGCCCGGACGAGTCAAAAGAGCAACCTAGGCTGCACGACTAGTTGACAAGTGGAAGAAGGACACGTGATCGAAACTTTCCGACGATGGTGACCGGGGACGAGCTCGCTAGGGACCAATAATGGAACGGAGCAATGGAGGGGCCGGCCGGCCGGGGTCCGGGAGATGCAAGGAAGAAGAAGAAGCAAAGAGGTGGTGGAGTTGCACGGCGTACGTACGTACCTGACGACCCAGTAGGAGTCCCAGTAGTAGACCTCCCGGAACCTGGCGCCCGGCACGACGACCCTGCCCGGCAGCGGCAGCAGCGTGTGCCTGCCGGGCCGCGCGGCCACGGCCGGCGCCACCCGCCGCGCCAGGTCCTTCCAGAGCGCGTGCACCTGCAGCGCCCACGCCCGCGCCTCGCCGCCGGCCGCGACGCGCGGCAGGAACCCGCGCGGCTCGGGGTCGAAGTCCGGCGGGTCGGCCGCCAGCAGGTCGGACCCGGCCGCCGCGAAGTACCGCGCGAGGTACGCCTCCATCTCCTCCCGCGTGGCCACGGACGCCAGCGCGGCCGAGGCGGCGGCAAGGTCGGCGCCCGGCGCCAGCGGCAGGTCCACGTAGAGCTTGGGGTCGAAGTCGCGCGGGCCCAGCGCGCGCAGCGCCTCCGACTGTACCCGCTGCAGCAGCGCGAGGAGCGCGCGGGCGCCCTCCTCGGGGTCGCGATCGCCTTCGGGGACGGCGGCGGCGACGGAACCCATCCGGAGAAGTGGAAGAGAGAGGAAGAGGAGAAGGTGGAGTAGAAGAAGTTGACGACGTGGGGGCGGGGCCATTAGGTTTGGTTTGGTTTTTAGGAGGAGTTCGTGGGGGCTACGGCTCCCGGTCCCGGCCGCTCGTGACGTCCGTGCGGGGAACGGGCGTTGCCGTCGGTTCGGAAGGAGCCGAGGGAGGCGGTTACGCTTGCGTACGGCGGCGAGGGAGACGACGGGAGCGGCGCGGACTCTTCCTGTTCATCTTCCTCTCTCGCGCGGCGGTTTTTATTTTGAATGGGAACGCATCGGATCTGGGCCGGTCGTTAGCGTCGATGCGTCCTGTACTATCGATCTTGTCGTCGTCGTGTGTGTCAGTGCATGGAAACGAAGGGTGGCTCGCTGGCGGTGGCGGAGTGGCGGCCACGTCGGTCTGACACCGATCCGCCGATCCTGCCATCGTGGTCGCGGTGGCAGGGAAGGGGCACGTAAAGTTTCGCGAATTTGCTCTGCGTAAAATAACAAAAAAAATCTCGTGCTAACCCATATTTCAGCACCAAATTTTACCTTTTTCACATAAATGAATTGGTAAAAAAATCGATAGCTGTTAATTGCTCGAACAGGATTTGAACTAAAAATTAACATGAATTCTACCGATTAGCTGACACACACGAAAACCAAACGGACGACGACAAGATCGTTAGAAAAATCTCGCGTATTTTCATGCACTGACACACACGAAAACCAAACGGACTGATTTACCTTTCCTCTACTATCGATCTTGTCGTCGTCCATTTTCACTTTTAAGATCTCGCGTCGAGATCTTCAAAACTAGATCTTATATTGGTAGATTTTAGGGTACCTTTTTCCGTATTTCTAATACTAGTATTGTTATACTCGTGTACATACTGTACTCGTGCTTCAACTAATAAGTAATTCTATTTTTAGTGTATTCGATGTAATTTTTCTTTACTAAGTAACTGTACTTGCTCGTGTGCGATAATGTACATGTGCTTATGTACTTGTATTTGCTCGTGTGCGCGACTGTACTTATGTAACTCATGTGTGCGATTATACCTGTGCTTACTCGTGTGCACGACTGTACTTCTGTACCTGTACTCACTCGTGTGTGCAGTTGTATTTGTACTCGCTCATGTGTGTAGTTGACTCGTGTATGGTATGTAACTCTACTCGTATGTTTGTGTGAAACTGTACTCATTTTTGTTTGTAAATGTATTCGTGTTTTTAGCTAAGTGTAATTGGAGTAGATAGACAGAAGATGCAAAGATGTAATCTTTACGTGTGCGGGGCCAGGTCAACGTGCGCCCCGCGCGCGTTGAAACCAATCTATACGCGGTGG
The DNA here is from genome assembly GCF_022539505.1 of Lolium rigidum. Lineage (NCBI taxonomy): Eukaryota > Viridiplantae > Streptophyta > Magnoliopsida > Poales > Poaceae > Lolium > Lolium rigidum. The sequence continues at coordinate 151,026,348 of NC_061511.1, forward strand.
GCTGGTTTGTACTCGTGCTGTCGCGGAACCTTATCTCGCGTCGCGGGTTAGTACTCGCCGCGTCACTTAGACCGACACGCGTCAATCCCTCGTGCGATGCGCGGGAGGAATCTTCCTTTCATGAAGGTGGGTTTTTATCTTTTTTTAAAGAATTTGGTGGGTTTTTATCTAGTGGTACCACATATATTAGGCACTTTATATAGACCTCTTATTGTTAGCCCGTTACTCGCCCAAGCCCAAAAGTCCATTGAACCATACATCCTCTTGTCTTCTCCTTCGTAACCATACAACCTCCACAGTCCACACAGACTAGTGGCAGCTCACGCCATGTTTTTCCTTCTCCTTGTCTTCTACTCCCGTCCATGCCTACCCTCCGGCTCCATATCATCTTCTCTAGAGTACTCCCTCCTCTCACAGATCCATTACCTCCTTGACATCAGCTCCTGAAGGCGGCCTCAAGCACGTCTGGGCCCCAATGAAAGGAACTAAATGGAGGCGATGGAAATCCGGTGGGAGGAGACATGGATCACGCACAAACCCAGACATTAGTTGATCTTCGGCAGGTACGGTGGCAGCTGTGACTAAGCTTGAAATTCGGGTTTTTGTTTTGAATGGCCAGGCGTCGGATCTAGGCCGGTCGTTGGGATCGATGCGTCCTGTACTACCGATCTTGTCGTCGTCCGTTTGGTTTTCCTGTGTGTCGAGGTGTGTGTCAGTGCGTGGAAAATGCAAGGGACGTCGGTCTGACACCGATCCTGCCATCGCGATTTTGCGAATTTGCTCTGCCTACAAAAAAAAGTCTCCTGCTAACCCATATTTCAGCACTAAATTCTATCTTTTCACATGTATCAATTTGTTACTTGTAAGAAAATCCATAATCGTCAATTGCTTGATTTTTTTTATAAATGCCGCTTCATTACTCAAAAAATTTAAGCATTACACTCAGTATCTGCATAACTAAAATCCACACAGCTGTCCGAGTATCATGTCTCACAAAATAAGACTAGCCACAATGGGAGTATCATAAGTAGTATCATGCATGTCATGTTGGCAAAAATCTGATGTGGCGCACGAAGTAATAAGGTGAGAGATGTGAGTGGTATCATAATATGATTTATGATACCGTATCATGGCACGTAAAAGTAGAAAACTTAATTACAAACACATCATGTACACAAATTTGCATTGAGATTCTACAAAACATTAAATACGATGATACTATAATACTATGCATTGTGGGGGTAGTATCATAAACTAGTATCATGTGCATGATACTAGTGTATGAACTTCCCATTGTGACTTTTCTAAGAGTACTAAAAAGTAAACAAAGAGAGCTTCATTGGCTTCAATTCGTCGATTATGCAGCCGCCTATGTTGGAAAATAAACTCCTTGACCGTATTCTCCAACCGTGTAGACACCTTCGTAAAGAGGTAGCGGTCCTCCAATCACTAAAGTGGCGACCATGAACGAAGCAAAGTCGTACATCGGTAAATGACCTGCATAATAGAAGAATTTTTATCATTAAAAACATTGTCTTTTTCTACATAGCAAAGCGACCATACCACAACAATTGCGCCTACTCTGATAAGCGTTTTATACCTAAGGTCCACCCTATTTACCAAAAATATTTGCAATGCTACGAGGTGGGTATAAGATAGAACCCATCTGAATGATTGACCATATAGATCTAACAACCCGATAGTTGAAGAAAAGGTGTTTTATTGTCTCATCTTCGTGAAAAAAACACATTCCTTATAGCACTGCCAGTTGCGTTTTTCAAGGTTGTCCTTAGTAAGAATCACACCCCGATGAAGATACCATGCAAAAAACTTTTATTTTCAGAGGTATCTTTATCTTACAGATGGATTTATTGTTGACAACCGGTTGACTGGGTATAATAAGAGCTTTATACATGGAGTTTACCGAGAATACACCATTGGTGGTGAGGCTCCAACGAAATTCATCAGTCCCCTAAACCAACTGGATTGAAGTTAACCTCTATAGCAATTCATTCTAACTAGTTAGGCGGGGGCCAATAAGATCACGCATCGATGTCATATAGGGTGGAGAAGCATCACCTTCTGCAAGGTATATCTATTGTGACGAACAATACTGTACAACGATGGATATTGTTCGCGAAAAGTGGTTGTTCCCAACCATCTATCCTCCCAGAACCTAATCTCCGACCCATTCCTGATGAAGAAAGAATCATATGGGAAAAGTGCTTCTTAGTTGCCATAATACCGACCCAAAAGTGTGAATCACCTGGTTTCCAAATGACCTAACAGATTGCTTTTGAACCCACATACTTTTTCCACAATAATTGCTGCCAAACATCATCCTCAGTTAACAATATGGTCAGACATTTCCCTAGCAAGACCTTGTTTTTATCTTCAAGATCATGAACACCAAGTCCACCTTGATCTTTTGGATGGCAGACAACACTCCATTTCGTCAACCGATTTTTTTCTCACTGTCCCCTTGCCAAAAGAATCTTGATCGGAAATAATCCAATCTAGTAAGACTTCTTTGGGCAACTGGAAGAAAGAAATCATATAGAATACCATATTTGTAAGCACCAAATTTCTGAAAACTAATCTTCTCCCAAGGGATAGTAATTTACCTTTCAAACTACATAGATGTTTCTATAGCCTTTTCTCAACGACTTTCCATTCAGCCACAGTCAGATAATGAATCGAAATACTGAGATAACTAATTGGAAAACAACCAATCCCACATCCAAGCAACTCGGCATATAGGTTGGTACCGTCTTTGGCATCGCCGAAACAGAACAAGTCACTTTATGGAAGTTAATCTTAAGACCCAACAACTGTTCGAATGCTGAAAGAATTAACTTTAGGTTTCATGCTTTTACCAAGTCATGATCCATAATTTAAGATGGGGAGAATTTCACTTCTCGGCCTCTGCACCAACTGGAAATGCACACAACCATTAAACATGAGTACTAAGATTTTTAATCTTGGTAAAGATTAAAACATAGTCCTGAAGATAAATTGCATGAGTACCAGGTCTAGCCTAGGGCTCAAGTATAAATAGGAACCTAAATTCGCGTCCACGGGGATTTGAACTCAGGTGTTGGGTCTGTACATCCACTCCCCCAACCAAGTAAGCTAAGCTCACTTCCCTACATTAATACGAATTGTGTCGATTAACTGATTTAATCGGCTAGGCATTAACCAGTCAAATTATATACGCATTAGCACTTAGACCACATATATAAGAGATAAATAGGCACTTTATGGGCCTCTTTTTGTCAGCCCGTTACTCGCCCAAGCCCAAAAGTCCATTGAACCATATTCTCTTCTCTTCTCCTTCGTGACCTAACAACCGAAGGGGTGTAAAAGACACAACCTCTTGGAAGCTTACTAAAGATGGTTCCTACTCCGCCACCTCGGTCTACAATATGCAATTTGAAGGCACCACTCTCACTACAATTAAACCTGCTATTTGGAAGGCTCGGGCCCCTCCCAAGTGCAAGTTGTTCGCGTGGCTAGTTTTGCAAAATAGAGTTTGTACGGTGGTCCGTTTGGCTAGAAGAGGTTAGACAAATTATGAAAATTGTGCCCTTCGCTATCAAGTTCAAGAGTATGCGTCTCGCCTTCTTTTCAAGTATCGCTTCTCCATAAGAATTTGGAATGCCATTCTACCTTGTTGTGGCAACGCGATTTGGGTTAACGAGGAAAGCGTTTTTGGTTGGTGTATGAAGTTGGCCTTGGGACATGGAAGCCCCCGGAAGGCTATGGCCTCGCTCCTCATACTTGTGTCTTGGGAGATTTGGAAAGAGTGAAATGCAAGAGTCTTCCATCATGAAGCCTCGCCGGCTCACATGGTAATCACAAAGATCAAGGACGAGGCCAAAATGTGGAGCATGGCCGAAGCGAAATTATTGAGTAATGTAATCCCGGGAGAGTAAGTGTGTTTGTAAAGTCCTTGGCGTCGACAAGGCATCTGTCCTAAAAACCTTCTCTTAATTAATGAAAATGGCAAGGCCTTGTTTCAAAAAAAAAATTACATACAAACGTGACAATGCATAGATAATTGACATGAAGCAGCATCAGGCTAGATAACTTTTTTTTACTTGATCAGACTAGATAACCGAGACAAAACATTATGTAGCATTCCTACACAGTTAATGAGAAGTGCAAATAGTTAGAATTCGATTTTAGTTTTTCTTACCTGAAGAAAACACGTCATGCAACTATTTGTATTTCTCAAGTCTGCTTCCATGTCAAGGACAGGGAACACAACACGTAACAACCAACTAATCTTAGATCACCGGGACTTCCAGAATTATACTTATCCACTATGCGTAGTAGAGTCCGACAAGAGATGATCAGAAAAACATTGACCAAATAAGCAGATTTGCCATTGATTTAGCTGATTTGGGAAAAATACTATAGTGAGCCCCTCCCGCCGGCTAAAGCTTTTGATTGTTCTTTCTGGTGGCGTGATTGTCTTAAGTTGGTGCCAAAATTTAAGGAAATTGCTTTCTGTAATCTGCATAATGGGTCCTCAACCTTGCTTTGGCAAGACTGGCAACTTTTGCCTCAAATCTACACATCTCTTGTAACGATGCTCTGCAGCAAGTGTCTTTTCTTGACTTATTTCAGCTTCCCTTGTCTGTTATTGCCTATAAGGAATATCACCGGTTTGAGCAATTTCTGATGTCTAAGCAAGGAGATATGAGAAAGATCCTTGGACATATCTTTGGGGCACTACCTTTGTCGTGGCTAACGCTTAGAGCATCTCCAGTCGCGTCCCCCAAACCGTCCCCCAAACCGCGCCGGATTGAGCGTTTGGGGGACGTGTTTTGCTCGTGCCGCGTTTGGGGGACGTCGCTCCCCAGCCGCGTCCCCCAAACGCCGCCCCCAAATGAATATTTGTGCACGAAAATAAAGGTTTTCATTCAATTTTGATTATATATTACAAAGTTTGAATGAAAACGGCTAGATTTCATCTAAACCTAGGCTATCGACCGCCCGGCGGCGCGTTCGACGGCCCCGCCCGTCGTCGCCTCCCCTACGCCGCAGCTCCTCCTGCGCGCGCCTCCTCTCCTTGCGTTCGGCGGTGGCCGGACGGTGCCGCTCCCGCCGATAGTCCTCCTCCGCCCTCCCTCGCCGGGCCGGCAGGAGGGAGAGCTCGATGGCGCGACGAATCTCCGCCTCTTCGCGGGCACGGGCGTCGTCCCGGAGCTTCTTCTCCGACTCGAAGGACTCGACGAGGGCGCGTTGCTGATCGGCCGTCTCGTCCGGGTGCGGGGCGTCGTCGTCGGACCAGTCGAACTCGTCGTCGTCGTCGTCGTCGTCGTCCTCCACCTCGGTCTCCTCCGCCTCGGCCTCCTCCTCCATTGGCGCCTCCTCCTCCACATCTGTTGGCGCCTCCATCATCGCCGCCGCATACGCGTCGGCCGCCGCCAACCGCTCCGCCCGCCTCCCCCATAGCGCCGTAAGCGCCGACTCCCGCTGTCGACGCTCCTCCGCCGTCGCCTGCTGCTGGAGCTCGATCGACTCACGCCGCCGGCGCTCGATCGAGTCACGCCGTTCACGGAACAGCGCCGCCGCTCATCGCGCCGGGCGCCGGCGCTCGTCAGCCCATCGCGGCTCCATCTCCTCCCGGTACCGGCGCCGTCGCGCCTCTTGTCCCGTCGAGGCGTCGAACGCCGCAACGGTGTCGCACCGCTGCTCCTGCCACGCTGCTGCCGCCGCGGCCTCCTCGGCGGCGGAGGCAGGGCGGAGAACGCCGCAAGATCCGCCGCCTCGCTGCGCCTCACGCCGCCGGCGGGCCTCCTCCTCGAGTGCCTCCTCGAGCGCCGCACGCCGCAGCCGGCTCGTCAATGGAGGAGACGGCGGTGGAGGGAAGTGGCCATCGCCGGGCGGTTCGCCATTGCCACCGGTGATGGAGGAGACGGCCGTGGAGCGACGAGGGCTGTGTTTGTTGCCGGCGGGGTGTGGTGGCTACCATTGATGAGCCGGGAGACCTTTTATAGACGCCGGCGTCGGGAAGAAAGCGCGGGAACAGACGAGAAGAGGCGGGAAGATCGCGCGGGAACGGGCGGTGGCGTGCGAACGCCGGCGACGCGTGGAGGCCGCGCAGCACCGACGAGACGTCTCGCCTGTCCCTCCGTCGCCATTAAGGCAAAGATGCCGCCGTGTGTCACTGCGCGCGAATAACTTCCGTCGCGAGGTAGGCGACGGTTAGGTTAAAATTAACTGTGCCGCTGACGCGTCGGCCCCGCCACTCCCCGCCTCGCTTCGTTGTGTCCGGCGTCCCCGGAGCGTCCCCGTGGGACGGGGACGGGCTCGGGGCGCCGGACACCGTATCGGGCCGCGCCGGACAAAAAAGGGCTTTGGGGGACGCGGCTGGAACGCTTTTTTTGTCCGGCGCGCCCCAAATCGCTTTGGGGGACGGTTTGGGGGACGCGACTGGAGATGCTCTTATTCTCTGCTCAAAGATTCTCATGAGCCACCTTTGGCTCTCAACTGGCTTTGGAACTCTTTCCGTTAAAAGAAACACAAGGTATTTTGCTGGCTAATTTTGCAAGATCGCCAGAAGGACATTTTTCCTGGATGATTATTCTTGCATCATGTCTAATGATCAAATTCTGGAAACTGGGGATCATCTTTTCTTTCATTGCAAGTTTGATGCAGCTATCTGCCCGGGCTGGACTATCCCTGCATCTGTCTCATTTGGAGTGCATTGATAAGCTTAAACAGATGATCCAGAAGCCTTTCTTTACGGAAATTTCACTCATGCAGCTTGGGCTATTTGGAAAACAAGGAATGGGTGTATCTTCTAGAATGGCAAGCCAGGTCTTTACACAGCTAAGCTTCTTTTCAAGGAAGAGTTGAAGTGGATTAAGTTCAGAGCAACAAGGAAAGCATACCGTCAGTTTGGATCTTGGATAGATAGATTTCCTTTAATTTTTAGCCAGTTTCTACCTTTAGTTTAGACTTGGCTCTTTTTTTTCAGTGCAAGGCTCATGTACAAACTGCAACCTTAAACCCAAAATATATAAAGGAGAAATCTAAACGAAAGCGCCGCACGGAAGGGCTCTCTGTGCGACGGTGCGTCGCGATACGTGCGTCGCCATCTAAGGGCGCGAGCGCACGACCACGTCGCTCAGGTGGACAGCGGTCTGAAGCCCCACATGTCAGCGTATCAACGTTTTGAATTTCGGGATCCGGGCTACATCCCATTATTTTCAGTTTTTTTTCTCCCACCGCCCATTTTCCGTCGGTTGTCCTATCCTTTTCTGTCCGTCTCGGTGGCGATTTCGGCGGCAGAGCTCGCTCGCCGCCGCTGTTTCTCCCGTTCCTCGCCGACGGCGACTAGATCCGCCGCACGCGCTTACTCGGTGAGTCTCCCCGCATCTGCTGGTGGTGTTTTTAGCCGTTCTCGTCGCCGCATCTGCGTGTATTTTATGCTGGTAGTTCGTCGTCCCCGGCGGTCGGAATCGCTGGTCGTCGGTGGGTATGGGTTTGGGGTTTTTGTCTGGGTGGGCGGCGTTGCGGTGCTCGTGTGGTGCTTCTGCGGCGGAGGGCAGGGGGCTTCCGTGACCGCGCGACTGTAAGGCTCGCCCCCGTGATGGCTCGGATCGAGTAGATTCGTCGATGAACACCGGCGCCGCCGTCGAGCTGTCCGTTGAGGGAGGTTAGCTACGGCGAGGAAGCGCTGGGTAGGTCGCTACCGAGGATACCCTGTCGTTTTTGTGGGTCACGCTCCTTGGTGAGGTCTCTGCCGCTGGGGGAGGCCGTCGTCGAGGATACCCTGTCGTTTTTGTGTACGAGACGGCTGAAGGTTGTGTCGTTGTGAAGTCGTTGAGGGGGAAGTTACAGTTGGGCACGAATTGCATGAATGCGATGAGGAGGGCACGACTGTGCTGTTGGTTGCCTAAGGTTCCTCTTCCCTTCCCACTACATCTCTATGACGATGGTGGCAGTCTGGAGTGTTGGTACTAATCTAGCTGCGCGACAAGCTCATTTTGTAGCTTCTCGTTGGGCTTTGGCGTCGATGGTGAGTTTGATGGCGGGGTGGGGGGATGGTGGTGACGTGCTTCTTTTGGGTTGCCAGGTTTTGAGGTAGGATTTTTGCGAGGATGTGAACCACGGGCTACAATTTTTCTACCGATGGAGCATTTTTTTAGAAGCTCCTACAAGCTTCTTTGGTTTTGCATGATTCCTAGCTCCATTTTGTCCAGCCATGGCCTCTCGTTTTTTGTTGTATTGTCTTTAGACTGAGGGATATGAGTTGACTCAGTGGATAAGGAAAATGAGATTAATTTTTTTAAGATCCGGGGGGGATATTTATGTGGAGTAGGAGCAAAATGAGAACTGGATATGATGTGGAGTCTCTGTTTTTTGATAACCTTTTTGTAATTATGTTACTCTCATTCATGTTTTTAATAGAGTGGACTTTTTGTTTTTGTTTAATCATAGGTGTTACAACCATGGCTAGGAGGAAGGCAGCGCGGAACAATGCTGGTCATAAAGGGAAAGCAGTTCGTAAGCGTCACCATGTATGTGTTTCCCGATATGTAATTCAACAACCGTGGTAGTAGCATGTGAATAACGTGTAGATGCATCCGATGAACCCGGTAGCCATATTATACTAAGCTGGTAGGTTTTTTTTTGTAAACTATGGTATGGTACATGATTATGGTCTGTGGCAGGAGCCATGTTATACTAAGTTGGTAGGTGTGTTTTAAAAATAAGGTAGCTGTATTATGATGGTTTGTTTTATCTGCAATTCATTTTTCCCCTGGTAGCCATGCTGTACTAAGCTGGTAGGTATTTTTTTAAAACATGTTGGCTGTATGATGATGGTTTGTTTTTTATACGCAATTCATTCTCCTGGTAGCCATGTTATACTAAGCTGGTAGGTTTTTTTTTAAAATATGGTAGCTGTATGATGATGGTTCGTTTTTTATACGCAATTTCATTTTTTCCCTGGTAGCCATGTTGTACTAAGCTGGTGGGTACTTTTTGAAAATATGGTAGCTGTATGAAAACCATGTTAGTTTTCGCAAGAAACACTGGGTATCATATTCATTTTAGTTTCTTTATTGTTTTTTCGGCGGGGTTTTAGTGGAGACCGAAATAGGGCTTCTCCAGCTCCTATAATTAAGCTATATAGCAGTTTGACTCAAGATAAGCGTGATGCAATAGTATCAATGGGACTCGGGAAGCTTTCCGGATATCAAGTGTGAACATCCGCACAATCCACTTATTAGTTGGTTTGTGCAATGTTACGAACCAGCTAGGAGAGCGTTTGTAGTCCCTTGTCGTGGCGTAATACCTTTGACAGAAGAGTCAGTTTATATCATGACTGGTCTTCCACGGGGGTAGTTAGAGGTTAAGTATTACGCTGATTATGAGTTGGAAGCTGTCATTGCTACAAGGCTTTTTCCTGGTGGAACTATTAGACCAAAGGTTTCCGATCTCGCAAAGATGGTTGAGCAGTATGTGGGGGCTGATGACTCTTTCAAGGAGCTGTGGATGTTGTTCATCATGTCAACAGTAGTAGCCCCTACAACTGATAACAAGTTGAGTAACAAATGTTATCCTATGCTGGTAATAACATTTTCCTTTTTCATTAGTGTTTTTTTAAGTGGTGGTTATCTGTTTTTGTGTTGTGTGTGTGTTATCTCATGATTCTGGTTGGTTGCATTTTCTACCCAGGTCGACATTGCTCGAGCAAATGAATTTAACCTCTGCAAATTTGTTGCCAATCAACTTCATGATCACCTATCAAATCAGAAATACACAAAGGGTTGCTTATTGTACTGTATGGTGAGTTTCTTCTAGTTCCTCTGTATTTTAAACTGAAACAAATGGTTGTTTATTATTGCTCTTTTCTTTTTTCTTTCTACACATTGTTTTCATGTAACAATCCTAATTTCTGTTTTCTGCTTATCTTTTTTTCATGTGTCTTCATTTACGTGGATATACAAGTTGAGATATTTCGATGCTCTTAAAACTGATCACTTTGAGCTAGAGCTTGGCAATGCTAATTTTGCTATAAATGCTTGGTCAAAGTTAGCTATTGATGTAGTGGGAGCATTGGATGTTCAGGAGTATGATACAACCACTTTTGGTGTTTTGGAGGTTAGCATTTTTGTATATGTACAACTTTCTCCATGCAGTTTTTGTACTCAAATGCATGTAATTCTCTGTATTTTTGTTGCTCACTGTATTTTTCATTCACTTTTTCAGTTGAAGGATGAGTATAAAGATGTTGGCGCCCTTGAAATGGGTCTTTTTGGTGGTCCAGATGGATTTGATTCCTGGATGAAGCTTAATACACATCCCAGTTGTACACAAAAGGTAGCTAACTTTGAACACGCTTTTTTGTGTTTTCTGCTAAAGGCGCTGCTGGCTAGTCTGTGTTTTTGGTTGTGAGTGTGCCTTCATTTTTTTTTCATGTTCAATTCTGTATTCACATATTTTAGCTTTTGTTTCCTTTTGTACAGCAACGGGTGAAAGCATTCAGTTTAATGCAGAACTTTGCATCAAGTCTAAATGGTCTGTTGAGCAGCCTTGTTCAAGGATTGACACAATGTAGCGACGGAGAATCAAGCGATGATGATGCTGATTCGTATCACGAAGATGTTGACACAGAGGTATCTGAACATGATGCACACGAGAATCATACATATAGAAATGTACCTGCCACTAGGAAAGTTGGATGTGCAACTGGTCATGCAAAGAAGAAGATGCTTGCGCCGCTTCCAGAACTCGCCACAAGGAATGGAGGTCAGCAAGATGGAACTACAAGCCAAGCTAATCTATCTCCTGCTGTTGGAATAGAGAAGAAACTTCAGGAAGATAATTTTAGTAGAGAATCTCCTCCTGCTATGCACTCACAAATAAATGTACCGTCCTTCAGTGACTTGGATGTATCTGATGAAGTGAATGGCGGCGGGAATGAAAGTGAATCACCTTTTGAGTCAACTCCGCAATATGATGACAGAATCAGGGGTAGTGCAGCACATCTTGCAGCAAGCCTTAGCAATTGTAAAATGATGAAAGAGTCAGGGTTTCCATCATCTTCTGAAAAAATTGCAAATAGTAGGATCAAGAATGTGGTAGCAGTAGAACTTGGAATTCCTGTTCGTGTGTCCGAGCAAGGAAATGATCCTACTGCCATGCTAAAGTTTGTACCTGACCATGGACAACAAGTTTTGGAAACCATTCCAGAAAGGTATTTTTTTTGTTTTTACATTTGTTTATCTGGTTTACATGCATGGAAAACTGTGGATTTAGTTCTCAAGGAAACCATGAAGGAGCTGGTAGTAAATGCTAGATAATATGATAGTTGAACCAAATAAACTTGGTAGCTATTTCTGTCTTAACATGATAAGTTTTCATATAAAATATGGTAATTTTGAATGAATAATTCCTCTGAAGAAACTGCTAGTTATTCTTTTTGGGCAAACATGGTGGTTAATTGTAAATAATATGATAGTTGAACCTGATAAACCTGGTAGGAATCATTGACTTAACATGATATATTTTGTATACATAATCTGGTAGTAAGTAAGGTTTTTCCTGTCTCTTTTTTTGTTTTTTGATGCAGGGATATTGTTGATGATCATTTAATTCCAACAAGTGGTTTTTTGGGAGGTGCCCAGGTGGCTCCAGTAGTATCAAATGAAACTCAAAAGAAAAGGTAAACTCTTACAACAAGTGGATTTTTTATCTGTGTGTTTTAAATGCATTTTATCCTGATAGCTTTTGTCGACATAATGTGGAAAATACTGATTGGTTAGTACCTAAGGTTTCTTTATTTTTTTTATGTAGGGATATTATTGATCATAATTTAAATACAATCAGTGGTAATGTTGAATTGAAAGGCAAGGATGTCATTATTCAAGAGTCAACAAACAGTGGGTTTTTGGAGGATGACCATGTGCCTCAAATAGTATCAAATCAAACTCCAAAGAAAAGGTTTCAATCAGTTTTTTGTTTTTGCATAACTCCAAAGAGGATAGCCATGACCATGTGTATCAGGTTTTCTGGAAATGTTTGATTTTTTTTCATGTTGAACATATAGGAAACGCCAATGTAAAGCAGCAACTACACCATCAAGGAAGTCTCCAAGGCTTGCTTCTATGAATAATCACAAATCTGGTGAGGTTGGTGGCAATGATGTGAGTACTGAATCAGGATTACCAAAAGATGGGAAGACCTCAAGCACAGCAATCCTTGTATCACCAACTGTTACTACCAAACAAGATCAAAAGGATGGTAGCCATACTGTTGGCGATGGCAACTCCGTGATAACCGCCATTGCAATTTCTCCTAATGTCACAATGCAGCAAGGCACAAGTTATGTTCCGAGTAGTTCTGGCGATAAGAAGTGCTCGTCAGTAGAAGAAGGCGCAACCAAAGAGAACGCTATCCCAATTTCTCCGAATGTTCTTGAAGCTCAGGCATCACACATTGATGCAAATTCATGCAAATCATTAGTGTCCTCTCCAGTTGCACAGAGGCAGTTCACTGCAGCCAATTCTCAATATGGAACGCAATGGAGAGTGTCTCCTTCTGTTGGTGCTAACTTAGGGATTCCTGTGTTAATGAACCATGGACCTGTTGTCGTGCCACGTGAAGTTGAAGATGCAGTTAGGAAATTTTCTGGAATCGTGAAGAAAATGGGAGGACTATCAAGGTTTGCTGCACAAAAGTCAAGCTCAGTAGAAGAGATGCCTCTGAAAAGGAAGATGGTGGGAATTGGAAAGGGTGGATCAAGTGGAGCTGTTAGGGACAACCGTATTGGTATGTTCACACCACCAGGTTTTCATCTTGGCTTTAGCTCCCAAGAATCTGCAGACGGTGATATCCAAGTGGATGAGTTTGACAAATATGAGGATGCAGCACCCAATATTGCAGCACCTAATCTTGCAGTACCACTGGCTTGGGCTGAACCAGAACCAGAAGGTACTTTTTGTATGTTCATATTTTTATGGCAAATACTAGTGGTTATTTTTATAGTTATTTGTATTTCATTATAGGCTAATCTCATTTTTGTCTTCATTTTATCTGATAGGTCAAATAACTGGAACTCAAGATGAAGCATCAAGTGGTGATGATTTTGAACAAATCCAACTATCTGAGGAGGTACAAGATGTCATGGCAGGGAAAACTGTCCATCTAAGTGAAAATGGTATGGCAGAGCTTGCAAGGTATGAGGAGTTGTCAAAGGCATTTATAGCAAGGAAGCGAAAACTTCAAATTGATGCAGCTCCCCTAGCATCAAAAGAGCAAACCAATGTTCACAGTGCAACTCCGAAGGTATACCCGCATAAAGCTAGAGTGAAGAAGTCATCACATTATATGCAATCACCTTTTGACGACTCAATCAAAGTTACTGCTGAACAAGAAGAAGTCTATCAGAAGATAATGCTTAGCAACAAGCATCAGAGGCCAGTCAAATCGAACATAAGGATGTAAGTTTTTTTTCCATGCATTTTATGTTTTTACAAGCCTTTTTTAAATATGCCCTTTTTGTTGTAGCTATAGCTTCGTTTTCTTTTTTGGGTTACACAAGTAAAATACACTGACAGTTTTCGCTTACATGAGTGTTTGGTTCTGTTTCTATATCAGGTACCAGATAATAAAATACAATGACAGTTTTGCGTACACGAGTGATTTAGCAAATTCAATTCATGGCAGAGGTGAACTGTCTAATCATTGCATGGAAGTTGCAATAGAGTACCTGTGGCGTACTAACATCGTCGAGGGAAATTGATAGTGCCTTACCAAATTTCTGTCTACCTTATGAATGGGGAATTCGAGAAGAAAGCGGTGGTTTCTCTATTCAAGAGGTCCAAGGATTATTCACTAAGTGTGATGAAATTGGTAAGAATGCTTCTCTATTTTTCATGTTCTTAGATCTCTTTTCTCTTTTTTTCTTGCTCATTGTGTTAACTTTTTTCTCATGTATGTTATCCATTTCAGATTTCATTCCCAGTTTTGCAAGAGATGACAAGGCAAGCAAAGGGAAGGAAATCATTGGTACTCCTTGCATATGAACTTTCAAGCTCAAAGGTTCGAAGCACTTGATTCAATGCGGGGCGAAGGTGATGAAGCTCTAATAAGCCACGCAAATGCTCTAATCGGTAGGATTAAGGCACTCGGAATATACACTACATCACATCTAAGGTTCAAATCCAGAATTGGGATTTGAAAATTATAAATGTTCCAATTCAGGCAACCATGTAAGTCACAGGATTTTCTGGTCTGTTTTTCAGCTTTTCTTTTTGTGTTTTCTGTAGCATGCACCATATACTGAATTTTATAAAAAAAAATTCCTCCCTGTTTCATGTTTCTAATATGTGACTCTCTTTTTTTTTGGCAGTTTTGATTGTGGGTATCATGCCATATACAATGTTGAGAAATGGGATGGACGAACGTTCCTCCACTTGCGAAAGACGATGTGCCTAAGCTACGGAGGGTGTTACCTCACAGGTGGTTGACGTACCGATTTTAACAAAGAGAAAGATAATTGGAAGTGGATTTTGTTCAACAATGTTGTCCGGTAATACACCTACCCTATATATCCAGATAAACTATCAGTTTTTTCCACTACAACTATCTCTTTTCTTTTTATTTTTATGCAGCTGCCATGTTATCCAAATCAATTTTTCCATGTAGCCATCAATTTCTTCTATATGTGTACCTGTAGTAATATGCAGTAGTTTAAAATCTCGGAAGTGGAGGCTTTTTTTTGCGTTAGGAGGCCGATACGTTACTGACAAGTAGATCCCCCTCTTCCCCCAATTTAATAGCCCAGTAGGTACTTTATGCATTCAGAACCCGGTATGTACTCTGTGGAAATCTCATAGCTTGGTACAACTAAGTTGGCAGGTCAGTCTTAGAGAACAAATGGAACAATAACATGTATTTTTTATTTTGGATTTTTCAATAATAAATATCAGAATCTGGCAGCTTCTCTATGGAAATCTCATAGGTAGGTGCAAATATTTCAGTAATAAATATTAGAATCCGGTAGTTACTCTATGAAAATCTCATAGGTAGGAACAAATAATCTGGTAGGTCAGTTGGAGGACCTAAAAGGTACAATCACATCCATTTTCCTCTCGGTATTCCAATAATAAATATTACAAAAATGTCTAGTACTTGCATTCAAACATACGGACAATAATAAATGAAGTACGAGTAGCAACGAATACAAGGATCCAGTTTTTAGTTCTGGTCCGGAAGTTCTCCTCTCCGGGGGCACATTCTCAAATCATGTTGAGTAGAGCCACATTGTTTGCAGACGCGTACTTCTTTTCTCCCTATGTCCAGTGGTTTCTGATATGCTTGCTTCCGCTTTCTTCCTTTAGTATTTGATACGCGAGGATCACGGATATTACTAGCTTCGGTAGTTTCTGAAGTTTGTTCAGCTGCAGTGGGATGTGAACCTTCTGTTTGCACCGCTGGATTTGTGCTTGACGATGGTCCTGTAGGTTTCTTTTGACGGTTAGTTTGTCGTGGTTTCGGACAAGAGGTACCTTCTTCCGAGGTACTGTTGTGTATGACAATCTGTGTGTGTTGTTTGGGCTGGAGCAGATTGCGTTGCCTTCCTTGCATCGCTTGAAGCGAGATGCCTTCTTTGCTCTTTTTCGTTTCTCTTTTCAGTGAAGCCAAGTCTTTCTTCATTGATTTCATGTGGTTCCGAATTATCTTCCTGCCATCTTCGGTTTCATTCCCGCAAAGCGCTAGGCCTTTGAATTCATTGCATGTTACTGCTAGCCACATCTTCTTCTTAGATTCCTCTGGCATAACAGCCGGTTGTCCCGGTAATTCTTCCACTAGGTTTTCTTCGCGCTCCATGTCCACTGCGCAACACATATGCCATCGGCATCCGACAAACACCTAGTTGAACCATGGCCTCGCATTTGAATGTCATTTTTAGTATTTTCTCTACAAATTCTTTTTTTGAAATCATGAATGTTTTTTAGCGAGGCTACCGCGCACAAACAATCTAGAAAGTAAGGTCTAGTTTTTTTTACCTTTAGGATGTGACAGACAGACGATGCCATCTCTTTCAAATTTGCAGCATGTGCATCCGTAAGTTTCATTGGGGGTCCGCATAAACCTGATATGTGCTTGTTGTGGTAACTTGGTACAAAGTGTGTTATGCAAGTACACTTCATATGCATTCTCGCCTACTGCCTTATGTTGTAAGACATGGTGTACGACATTTCGTACTGAAAGCGGGTGTGTATGTTTTTTGTGTAGAGCTTTTCCATTTGTTTCTCTATTGGGTGCCAAGACCAGCTCCTAGCTGTCAAAAGAGATGAATCTGCCTCTTCTTTCTTCTCTGCTTTCATTATCTTAGCTTGGATATCAGCATACTGAAGAACAAACTCAAGCACAGAATTTGAAGGACTTATGTATTTTTTCAAGACCGCATTGAAACCCTCACTCCGCTGAGTTGTTTGTAAGAACGGATAGAACTTGTGCATGAAGTAGGCGGGAACCCATGAACTTCTTTTCGAGTACAAAGCTGCTATCTTCTCATGGTTTTGCACATTGTATTTTTGAATCATTAAGTTCCATCTTGTTTCAAACTCCTGCGGTGTCAAGCTGCGTTTATGCGATCATTCATCTCTTCCCGAAGCCCTAGTATCTTTGCAACAAATGGACCAATTTCTTCTGTTGCTTTATCGACAATGTGCCACCTGCAATTACGATGCGTTGTGTTTGGAAACACCTTTTCAATTCCAAGCACGCATTGCACCATCTCGGTCCGTTATTATGTTAACCGGTGCTACTCCATCCATTGCAATTAAGAATGACTCAAATAACCATATGTAGCTCTCACCGAGCTCATTCTTTAGGAACCCACAGCCTAGTTGTATCAACTGACCATGGTTGTTTATACCAATGAATGGTGCAAAGGGCATCTTGTATGTGTTTGTCTTGTAAGTTGCATCGAAAGAAATACAGTCATTGTAGTTCTTGTAAGCTCTTCTTGCTGCACTATCTACCCGTAACAAGTACTCGCACACGGTCCTCATCATCAAGCTTGTATCTGTAGTAGAAATCCTTGTCTCGGGACTTCAAGTCCTCAAAGTATTCCATAGTGTTTTGCATGTCTACGAACTTGTTCTCTGCCCGAAGTTTGGATCCGAAATTTGCCATGTCTTTTGGTGTGTATGGCACTCCTTCTACTGATTCATATAGTGTAGCCATAACTTGCATCATTTTGCTTGTATCCATGTTTACAGTGTGTAGTATTTTTAAGAACTCTTGGTCTTCTTCCGGTATGTCTCTGTGTGAGCGTAGGAAACCAGTCAACGACCACTTCTTGATTAGAGGGTGATTGTGATCATCACAGAATTCCGTCACCAGCCAGGCACCGTCTCTGAATTTCAATGCCATCCTAGCTGGACAGTCAGTCCTAATGTTGCTGCACTTCATCCTTTCTGGTACAACTGGTTTAGGTTTCTGCGTATCTTCTTTCTCTTTTGCTTGGTGACCTGCTTTATGGCAAACCATAGCTGCTCTTATGTATTCTCCAGTGACCTCGGATTTCTTCCTGTAATTGTATCTGATTCCAAATCCTCTCCTCCTTGCAAATGCCAAGTAGTGCCTCTGAGCATCTTCAAGTGTATCAAACCTCATGTCTGCTCTAGGTGCTTGTGGAGTTGAAACTACTTCTGCATTCCCTTCGATCCCATCGTTCTGTGCAGCCGGCGGAGTTTGGGCAGAACTTGCTTGTGGAAGTGTAATCTCAGTGCACGCTCTGTCTGCTGACATAGCCCTGGAGGTGGATCCTGCGTTGTCCATGCCTCGCTTTTTTGCAAAAAATAATGTACAAGCAAATAAAGATCCGCAAATTATAGTAGCGGTAAAACAGGGGGTGTTTTTGTGTGGCAAGTATGATGGAGTAAACTTGGTTGCTTCTTACAATTAACTTGGTAGGTTTTTTCCAGCGAGGCTTAGATTTAGCTTTTTACAATTAACTTGGTTTGTTGCTTTTTAGCTGATAACTGTGATGTATTAAATCTGTTATGTGGGCACAATTAAATCTGGCAAGTATGATGGAGTAAACATGGTTGCTGCTTACAATTAACTTGGTAGGTTTTTCCAGCATGCTTAGAAATTAGCTTATTACAATTAACCTGGTTTGTTGCTTACAATCTGGTATCTGGGCACAATTAACTTGGTAGTTTTCAATTAAATTTTATCAAATTCATACATGCTTTTTTAGTTTTTGAGCATGGTTTTTGCTGCAGAATGTAATGACAAAAAGTATCACTTTGTTTTTTTTAAAAACTGCCTAACCTGTGTTTGCCGAAGATACTTGAACTGATAAAGTAGCATTAGGCACATCTTGCCCTTTGAATTCTGTGATGTTCATCTTCTGCAACCTGCAAATCAAAATGTGAATTAGTTTCTAATACTGTTTTGGTTTTTTGTAATGCAGAAGTAGAGTGAAGCAAGATGAATGCTCGGGCTGTGTAGTTATGCATTTTCTTCTTGTTTCTGGAAGGCACAGTGAAGCACAGATAAGTCTGACCAATGGAGAGTGAAGCAAGATGAATGCTGGCTGTGTAGTTATGCATTTTCTTCTTGTTTTTAGCATGTGGTACTATTTGGTTCTAGAAACCCAGCAGGCAAGTGCGTGTGACTCTGTTTTTTTTTAGTATGTTCTGATGGACATGGTGATGAGCAAGAATCTACCAGGCAAGTGTATGTCGTTTTTGGTTTATAGGAACATGATGATCAACAAGAATCTGCCAGGCAAGTGCTGTTGGTTTTAGGAACATGACAGGGGTTCCTTTTTTGATTTTTGTTCTCATGGATGAACTAAAATTCTGCCAGTGCATGTGATGCTTGGAAAATACTTACTGTTTAGGGGGATCAAGGGGAGGGTCAAAAAAATTATGGGGAGATGGTGTTTTTCCAGATCGTACCTGTCTGTTGTAGATCTGCAAATTCCCTTTGAAATCTGGTAGTTTCTCCCACTGAACAAGGTGGTCACCTCATCCTGGCACTGTGTTTCTCCTCTTCTCTCCCGTGTTCTTCTTCTCTTCCCAGATCTAGTTTTCTGTTCTGTTTTTTGGAGAAAACGTGAGGAAGAAGAAGATCCAGTGATGGGAGGTCACGAAATTGTTGTGTAGGGCCGACAAAAGCTTCAGGAAGAAGAGAGTCTTTTTGCACGTGATGTTGTCTCCCTGGACGAAATTTATGGTAGGGCCCACGTGGTTTGTTGGTTAGAAATATCCAGGCGTGGGTGGGGCCGGTAGTACAGCTGGCGGTGGACATGCGGTGAAGCTCACGTTTTTTTGCGTCCTTCGCGCGCACCCGGTCGACCGAATCACGTGGGTGGGCCCATCCAAAACCGTCGCACGGACGAGGGCTCTGTGCGGCGCCGCCGTGTAGTGCGGTCCATATATAAAAATATATGCAGTAGCAAGGCTACTGTGGTTCGTAAAAAAATGCAGAACAAGCATGACAAGACCACAAGTAACAAATTAAGGCTCTTGATTGACCGGGCAGGATTCAGTAGCAAAATACATAAACTATTAGCGAACCAGTTTAAGCTCAACAAAATTCCTGCTTTGGCAGCATAAAGATAGTACATGTGAATTAGATATTATAAAGGGAGAAGTTTCCACATCATATTATAGGGAACTTATCTAGTTGGATTAATATCTCCTAGATGCTAACTCCTGCAAAAAGGAGCACCACGTGCTCAGGTGTCATCAGTAGCCGGGTTATACACCACCATGCCAGTGCACCCGAGCTGCGTTTCAGTAGCGCGCTAGGCATCTTGAGCTACTGGTGTGTATCAGCAAGCTAGCAGAGTTAACCTAGCTATCAGGTTCTATTAGCACGGCCCCGGAGAACATCCAAGTCCATGTCGTCAGGGTCGGTTGCCTGGATCTCAAAGTGCACCCCGTCGAGCTCGTGGCGGAATTGGTTCCTCGACACAGCATATATGGTCTTGGAACGGATGCGGGAATCATCAGGAGACCTGAAAAGAAAGAGAACACCAGTACTTAGGAATTTGTAGCAGTTAGCTGTGACAAGAGCAACCTGTAGAAAAACACTGAAACAAATATCTGGATATTCAGTACAGCAAAGGAAAAATCCATGAAGAAGTCATGCGTATCACACAATGGACATTCTCCTCAAATTTAAAGGTCGCCACAATTTTATTGAGGCAAGGGTGTTCATCATCACTTGTGTGATGAGTTTGCTGTCACTACTGACTGCTGTAATGTACAACCAAAACTTTGCGAAGTTACAAGGAATATAATTTGTTTTCTTTGTGGGATGTGGAGAATTAAGTTGGTAGCTGGATGAGTTTGAAACATATGACTATCATGCGATGTGTACAAACACTCTAATTACTCAAACTGAAAGGCAATGTAGGATGCACCACCGTCAGCCAGCCCCAGTATTACTGAATCTGTGCTTTTACATTCATCTCTTTGCTGTTTACCACGTCAATATATTTTTTAAGAGATCACAGCATCAAATCTTTTTCAATAATTAACACAACAATAAATCTAGTATCCAGAACAATCTATCAGTAAACAAATCAATCAGAATAGATATCCTCTGAAAAATAAATCTATCAGGACAGAGTCGCTAACCGGACTGAATCATATCAGTGACGAGTGACAAGAAACAGGGGCAAGAAAGACAGGGCTGACCAGGAGATGAAGAAGATCTTGCTCTTGCGGCAGTTGTCGTCGCTGACGAAATCCAGGTCGTATACGGCGTAGCGGCAGTCGTCGGCGGGGAGCGAGGCCGTGAAGTCGTCGTAGCTCTCCCCGGGCGCGCCTGTCTTCTCGACGACGACCTCCTCGCTCCTGTCGTCGATCTTGAATATCACGTAGCGGTGCACCTTCCTCCTCTTGAGCTCCAAGAACGCGCTCTTGCTCCGCTCCGGCACGTCAATCCACGCCGGCGAGCCCCCGCCCTACACAGACAACCGACCGACAGGCAGACTCCCCCGTCAGCCACAGAACAACAGACATTCCCGCTTGCTCGGTAAGCCCAGATCGGCGGGGGAAAAGTTAGAAAGAAAACAGAGTCGGAGTGCAAGAACAGCAACCATAAGCGTGAACCCAAGAAACTCCATGGTATTGCCCGTGAGGAAGCGCGCGGAGGGGGATAGCTATAAGGGGAGGGAGGGGGACAGGAGCGTGGGGACTCACCAGGCACGGCCACGCCGCCGCCGCCAGCGCCATGTGGTGTGGCCAAGATCCTGGTCTCGCGGCGGGGTGGCGCTGGTCGATCCGAGGGAGGCGGGCGGGCCGAGGGATCGATCCCACGGGCACGGGCGGTAGAGGAGATTGGGTTGAGGTCGGATTAGTTTTAGTGTTTCGATGGAGGTGGGATCGAGGAGAAAAGGCGTAGTATTGATGGTGGGATCATGGGATTCGTGCGCGGCGCCCCGCCGCGTCCGGTTGAAATCCGCGCCGTCAACACTAGATTTGGATCCGTGAAAGAGGCCCAGCCAGCCCGTGGATGAAAAGTCAGACGCTCTAACAGGCCAATGGGCGGCCCTGCTAGGAAAGGGCCCTCTCAAGTCTCAACCCCTTCAAAATATATGTCTAGAACAAAAAAAAAATCTGCAAAAAAATCTCAACCCCTTCAAAATGTATCTCTAAAACAAAAAAAACTTCCTGCCCTAAAAAAGAATACTTCTTGAATCGCCCTAGAAATCCATTCAAATCCATAATTCTGCACATGGTGCATTTTCTCATGCAATCGCGGTAAAGGCCTCTATGTGCCACGTGTGGTGCGCTCCATGCTCGCCATGTGCTAGATGTTCAAGGGAGGGCATAGATGAACACGACCTTAGCTCCTCCATTTATGTAGACTCGAATACGATACAAAAATCTTTTGAACCTAGTGCTCAAACAACGATTTGTTTTCACTTTTGTGTTCCTTTTGTTGATCTCTTCAAAACTAGATTGCATGTTGATGTGGTTCGATTTATTTTGTGCAATTTTCATAAGTGCATGGTGCACACGACCTTAGATTTTAACATAACGGTCAGATGTCCCTCCCTTTTTGTCTTGCCTTAGGTATATGACATTTCGTAAACATATTTATTCCCTTTGAAGTGTAATGTCACTTTATAGTGATATATACTCTTCTTATGCATTATTTGGACTAAACTACTAATAACCGTTGGAAGGCAATATCTCCCTTTTATTTATTTGATATTTCAAAAACCTTCTAAAGAAGAAAAAAATACGGGAAAAAACTAGAATCCATTCTGAAAGGAAACAAAGAGACTCGTGAAAGGGGGAAACTGAGGGCACGGTTCTCATGCACCCCTTCAAAATGCCCAGGGAGTTGCACATGCCACATGTGTGTGTGGAATCACTGCAAGGCCGCCACCACCGTCTTTCGACTGAGTGCCTCATACAACCCTAAAACACACGCTCGAATTATTGGGGACCATACTCGTTGTAGTAATACGTTTGTTACATAATGTGGTTGTAGATGTTACGAGAAAGGATGAAGAAAAAAGGAGCATGCATGCTGGTGGTGACCTTGGCATGATCATTGGAGGCTTGGAGCGCACAGAGTCGTGTGATCAACAGCCTCACCACCTACTTCCCATGGACGGGTCCTGGAGGTAACAACATTGGAAATAAGGGCATGCACAATACAAGGTGCTAACGAAGATGTTTACAAAGATCAACCGGGTTTTATTTAAGCACTAATGCTTATTTATTAAAGAATGCTTAACTAGGCACGTCTCCTATATGAATAAGCATTTGTGTTTAAGAAAATATTGAGTTATTTTTGTAAGCACCTCTCTAAACATTGTTCATTGTACATGGCCTAATTGTTAACATAGGATAAGCTATCACTACACCACAAAGACTTGAACCCCAATGAACAAGTTGGTCGGGGAAGCAGCTTTCGCCGACCGAAAGTCGTTGGGGAATCAGTTTTGCCGACCGATCTTGTTGGTCACTGTAAGTCCGGTCGGCAAAGGTCTTTCCCGACCGACAAATATTTGCCGACCGACTGCTGACGGTACTGGAAAATCTTTCCCGACCGACATTTGATTTGCCGACCATCGTTACATTCCCGACCAACTTGTTTTTCCCAACCAACTATCCGACACCATATACTTTTGCCAACCAACAGTTCATTGGACCTATCGTGAACTAAGTTTTTCCCACCTTCCCACTAGTTTCAGTTTTCAGGTATGTATATTTAAAACAATTAAAAGCCAAAAAAAACCACTCAAAGACACATATTCCACAATCATATCCTCCAAATCTGTAGAGAAATTCAACCACAACCACCAATACTGATATGCATTAATTCACACAATACTAGTTGTCCAGTTCTCAATTCATACAATACTAATTTAAGGATGGCAATGGAGCGGGTTTGGACGGATATAGAAAAACCAGATCCATGCCCAAATCCATCATCCTCGCTCTGCCCCGCCCACGAAAGTATCCATGGGCATGGATGTCGCCCCAAATCCAAATCCGATGGATACCTGGATATCCATGGATATCCATACCCATAAAATTTGAGTACCAATTCAGCAATATTTCACTTGCATTTCATCAATAATAAGCTAACATGAGTATTTTGGCAGCATTTCAACATTATTTTCGTAGCATTGCAGTCGTAATTATATCGACAATTCATAGGAATATCAAAGCAACAATATATCACAATAGCGAGGAGGCAAAGCAATCAACGAAGATCCACGGTCAATGCGGCCGGCGGAAGCCCTACCAAAGACAAGGCGGTTCCGTGACTATTTAGAGTATAAAATCATTAATGCTTAAAGTAAGGGTTTGGTGATTTGGGCCTAAAAAGGACAGCCAATCGTAGGTAAAATCGCATGTGTCACTGACATGTGGGTCCCACATGTCAGTTGGATATCCATCGAATATCCATGGAGCAAAAGCTATGCCCGTGCCCGCTCCATGAATTATCGGATATCCGCCCCATGAAATCCGTGGACACAACCAACCCTCCATACCCGTGCCCGGCGGGTCGAATATCCGTGGATACCCGGATCCGTGGATAAAATTGCCATCGTGATACTAATTGTTCATATGTTCTCATTTCACATATCAGGTTTACAAAACGAACTAGTTACCGTAATCAGGATTACAGATGATTTCCAAATAATTGCCACATAGCCAGGTTTACAAAATGGTAGCAAATAGGCATTCAATCAGACATAAATAATTCCATTTCACAAGACATCATGTTGATGTGAAGCTGGAATCTACTTGGTGGATTTTGACACAAGTGTTGCATGATAATCCATATTTGAGGTGAACCTGCAGAAACACATACAAATAGATGATTGAGAATTTTTCACTTTGAAAGAAATACATGTAGTAAAACTTTGAACCTATGTGCGAGTAAGTGATAAATTGGCCGCCATACAAGCAGCACAAATGGTAGGCCAAATTGAAACACTACCAAACCATACAAAGCGTCAAATTTCACTGCAATATGGGAATGTACGCTAAATTGGGCACAATCTGAAATATACTGCTACTCCTACAAAATGATATCCAAAGACAACCTACAGGACCAACTACAAAAGCAATCACTAGATCAGACACGTTATCCACGAACACAACAAACAATCCAACAATACAATAATTACAAACCAAAGTGCATAACTGAAGAAGTTCAGTTAATAGTTCACAATAGATGTTCACAATTGCCAGTGTTATTTGATTAGTTGATGAGGACATCCCTACCTCACTACTACCTCCGTCATTAGCAAATGAAGATGAACCTGCTGTGAAGCTCAAGTCCAATGAAGTTCGGATTGGACCAATTACAAGAGCTCGTGCGAAGCTACTTAAACAACAGGTGAACTTGTTCCTAAACGATACTTTGATTGATGAGAACTTTATACTGCCTAAGTCCTATTACTTATGTATCATCGTGTATCAAGAGGAGACAAGCATCGCACGAGGAGAGGAGCACTGGACATGAAGACGGACGTCAAGAGGGCCGTGAAGCTCGGACATGGAGCCGGACATGAAGATATCTCATGGACGCGCGAGGGAGGAGCGGGAGGCATGCGCGAGAGGAGAAGAAGAAGTCCAGGCCGGTCCGGAACCCGGTCGGACCGGCCTCCGACCGGACAGCCCGGTCCTCGGCCCGGTCGACCGGCCGACAACCGGCCGCCAACCGGAGGAAATTTATCGTACCGGGCGAAACCGGAAACTTCGCAGCTTCCGGTTTCCGACCGGTTGACCGGACCACTGACCGGCCCGCCCGGTCCACAACCCGGTCGACCGGATCCTGCACCGGACCAGTCCGAGTCCTGTCCTCGACCGGATCTATTCTGGGTCGGTTTTACTTGTATTTTTCGACTCGTAACTCGTCCCTGACGCCTATATAAGTGCCTTGGACGACCCCTAGCTGCTTTAGACCACGTTTAAGATAAACCCTAGTTCATAGTTGTTTGCTAAGCAAAACTATTGTTCCCCAACTCTCCAATTCG
The DNA here is from genome assembly GCF_022539505.1 of Lolium rigidum. NCBI lineage: Eukaryota > Viridiplantae > Streptophyta > Magnoliopsida > Poales > Poaceae > Lolium > Lolium rigidum. The sequence goes on from NC_061511.1 coordinate 151,051,864, forward strand.
TTGCGATCCGGAGTTTTATGCTACCGAAAGTTTGTGTGATCTCGTTGTTCCATTGGGGATTAGAAGATTGCAATCTACCGCTTCGTGGTCGGCGGCTACGTGCGCAAGTGTGTGGAGTTGCGAATATCTTGCAGGGTTGAGAGCTGTTGCGTTGGCATCAGGAATCAATCGAGAGACTTCGTCGGCGTCATACAAGTTATCCTCCTCATCATCATCGATTCCATCCGCTGCTACCATCCCGTGTTCATCAACACCCGTCGCTATCGAGAAGATCGGGCCACCCCCTTATCATCTTGGTATCAGATTTCCAGCTTTCCTCGGTAAGCCATCCACAATCCACCCCATAGTTGAGTTGTGAGTGTTTTCCTATCCAGAAAAAGCCATAAAAAAGTTAGGGTTAGGTTTGCCATAGCCTTAGATTGCACTAATTTCGAGTTTTAGTTGCTTTTCGTAGTAGTTTTTGCGTCTCTTTATCTTTCATCTAGTAGAATTGTTAGGGTTTGTGTTTACTCTATCATCTTGTGTTACTATATCTAGTGGTGTCAGTTTTGTTACTCCGAGTCCACATAGCGTACAGTGTGCTTGTTCCCAACCATAGACACAGCCTATCGATATAAAGTGACTAGGAACTTTCCCAGAAGAGACTAGTTTTACCGCTCGACAGGCTGCTCGTTAGGTTTTGGTGCTTTGCAATTTCTGTTGGCCGTGTTATCAAGGAGTTGTGTCAGAAAATCAAAAAAAAAAAAAGAGAAAATTGAAAAGAAGCAAAAGAGCTACATAGCTGCGTGTGTTCTACAAAAAGAAAAGTGTTGTGCTAGTTGAATCAAGTGAAGGCCTAAGTTTACTTTACTGCACCCGTAGTTGAGCAATCTTGTGCCTGTCTCGTTGAGCTTTGCTAGCGTCTCTCTAGTGCATTGCAACCTTTCCCACATATAGTTGCATTGCCCCATTATATCGCCTTGTGTGAGTATCATTGGTTGTCTACGGTCAGCACTAGAGCTTGTTATTGGTGCAAATAGGTAGTCCACCTACAGCCCCACATATCTCCTGCTTTGTCGTGTGATTGTTCTTATACCCTTGATATTCGCTTCGCTACATCCGTGCACTAGTCCGTCAATCCAAGTTGGTAAGCAATACTAATTCACTTTGGAGCGGTAAGATTTACCTTTCTTATCGGCTTTGAGTGAGTTGTGAGAGTACCACCAAAGATTTTTGTTTAGTGCACTAACCTACTAATCATGTCTTCTACCGAGAATGTTGATGTGATGCGAGAAAAGGATCCAAGCAGATGACGCTTACTTGGCCGGAGTATGAGGCACTACGTGATCACCTACAACGTGAAATTCGTGTTGCCAATGAAGCGTTGGACAAGGATATTCAGAGTGTTCACTTGAAGGTCGATGAGACTACTACAGCGGTTAATACCGTTCAAACATCGGTGACGACTCTTCAAGCATCTATACAAGCTTTGACAACCGCCGTTGGTGAGATACGTACAATGGTGCAACAACAACCACCACTTGATGAAGATGGCAGTGTGCAAGGTGACAATGCCGAAGCTACTCATGCTCAAGGGCGTGGTGTTGGTCGTGGTCTTGGACGTGGCGTTGGTGATGCGTTCCGTGGTCGTGGTTTTGTCCCCGTCGGAGCCCAACGTGTTCTACAACAACAAGACGATGGTTTGGGTAAGCCCAAGTTCTCAATTCCCAGATTTGAAGGAGGTACTCGATGTTGAAGAATATCTTACATGGGAGCCGAAGATTGAGAGATTATGGCGTTTACACCCCGACTATACTCGAAGATAGGAAGATCAAGCTTGCTTCCTCTGAGTTTGATGGCTATGCATTGCGTTGGTGGGATGGACTTGTGAGTGCTCGAGAAGAAGATGGTGAGCTGCCTATTATCACATGGCGTGCTATGAAGGCGGCAATGAGAGCTCGTTTTGTGCCTACCAATTACTTGCGTTCCGTCTTTGACAAGTTGACCCAATTGAAACAAGGTGTGTTGACAGGTTGATGCTTACTACATGGAGATGGAGATGCTTATGCAGCGTGCCCGTGTCCGTGAGTCTCTTGAGATGACACTACAGAGATTTCTGAATGGTCTCAGATTTAACATCAAGGGCATTGTGCGTCATCACACTTATGCTACTATGAATGAGTTGCTACATCATGCAAGAGAAGCTGAGTCACAGTTGGCTGAAGAACTGCAAATGAAGGGCCGTGCTACAGGTGCTGGGCGTTACACACCCCGCGCGCCGCCCTCCATGGCGCCATCTACGCGCCCTGCGGATGTTCCTTCTTCGTCTAGCAAGCCGGTTTCTAGTGTCACTAACACAAAGAAGCCCACTCCTGCAGCAAGTGGAACTAGTTCTAACATGTCGACAGCACGCAACCGTGATATGGTTTGTCATACATGTGGTGGCAAGGGTCACTTCAAGAAGGATTGTCCTAATCGCAAAGTTATGATCATTAATGAGGACAATGAGTATGAAACTCGGAGATGATGTTGATCCAAATGCTCCAGATGAGGATGATTATGATAGCGATGGTTATGATGCTTTTCCTTCCGAAGCTCAAACTATTGTTGTCTCGCAGCGTGTTCTTAATGTGCAATCAAGTGCATCTACACAGCAGCTGTAATTTGTTCCAAACAAAGGCACTAGTTGGTCCCGATAAAGCTTGCAAGGTCATTATTGATGGCGGGAGTTGTCGCAATCTAGCAAGCAAAGAGTTATGTGCCAAGCTGAAACTGAAGTATCTACCGCACCCGCATCCATATTATATTCGAGTGGTTGAGCAATAATGGTGAGATGAAGGTGAGCCACATGGTGCGAGTTGATTTTGAGATTGGACCGTACAAGGATTCCATTGACTTTGATGTGGTTCCTATGACGGTTTGTCACCCGCCGTTGGGCCGGCCATGGCTCTATGACCGTTCAGTGCAACACAATGGCCGCGCCAATACATATCACTTGGAGTTCAAGGGCAAGAAAATTAACTTACAGCTCTATGTCACCACAAAGCAAATTGTCAATGAGTCTCGTCGAAGATTGAAGTGAACTTGGAGGATGCATCCATAGATAGGCGAGAGAATTGTAATGCCGTGAGTGATATAACGAAAAGTGAGAGACCGAATTCCTTAGTCTCATTAGCCACCAAACAAGACATGAGAGAATTTAGTGAGGATCCTACAGCCATGCCTCTTGTGCTCATGTACAGGGGTACGGTTTTGGTTTCTAACGACATGACCCCTCTTCCTCTTGGTGTTTCTAATGTTTTGCAGGAATTCGGCGATGTGTTTCCGAAGAGGTACCCGCAGGACTTCCACCATTGCGAGGTATTGAGCATCAAATTGACTTGATCCTCGGAGCATCGCTGCCCAATAGGGCGCCATATAGAACGAATCCCGAAGAGACGAAGGAGATACAGAAGCAAGTACAAGCGCTACTCGACAAAGGTTATATCCGCATAAGCCTTAGTCCTTGTGCTATTCCTGTTATTCTTGTTCCTAAGAAAGATGGTACATGGCGTATGTGCGTAGATTGTAGAGCGATAGACAACATTACTATTCGATATCGTCATCCTATTCCCCGTCTAGAGGATATGCTAGATGAATTGAGTGGTGCTGCTGTTTTCACTAAAATTGATTTGCGTAGTGGTTATCATCAAATTAGGATGAAAGAAGGGGATGAGTGGAAAACCGCCTTTAAAACAAAATTTGGTTTATATGAGTGGTTAGTAATGCCTTTTGGTTTAACTAATGCACCTAGCACTTTCATGAGACTCGATGAACCATGTTTTGCGTGATTTTATTGGCAAGTTTGTGGTTGTGTATTTTGATGACATATTAATCTACAGCCGCAATGAATCTGATCATATTATACATATTCGACATGTTTTGCAAGTGTTGCGTGATAGTAAACTCTATGGTAATCTTGAGAAGTGCACATTTTGCAAAGATAAGGTCATATTTCCGGGTTATGTTGTCTCTAAGCATGGAGTAGAAGTAGATGTGTCTAAAATTGAAGCTATTCAAAATTGGCCTACTCCCATGAATGTGAGTCAAGTTAGAAGTTTTCATGGTCTAGCTGGGTTTTATCGCCGTTTTGTGCCCAATTTTTCTACTATTGCTGCACCTTTGAATGAATTGACTAAAAAGGGTGTTGTCTTTGAGTGGGGCGTTGCCCAAGATCATGCTTTTGATGAACTCGAAACGATTGTTAACTTCCGCACCGTTGCTTGCACTTCCCGATTTCAATAAGCAATTTGAGATTGAATGTGATGCTAGTGGTATTGGAATTGGTGGTGTGTTGATGCAAGAGGGTCGCCCAATTGCATATTTTTCTGAGAAATTATCTGGTGCTAAGTTGAACTATCCAATATATGATAAATAATTGTATGCTTTAATTAGAGTTCTTGAGGTTTGGCAACATTATTTGTGGCCAAAAGAATTTATCATACATTCTGATCATGAAGCTTTGAAATATCTGAAAGCCCAATCTACTTTGCATAGGCGTCTTGCTAAGTGGGTTGAGTTTATTGAGTCTTTTCCGTACATTATTAAGCATAAGAAGGGAAAAGATAATATTGTTGCGGATGCTCTATCTAGGAAGACTATGCTATTAACCCATCTTGATGTTAAAATTCCTGGATTAGAGGTGTTATGTGATTTATATGCGACCGATCATGATTTTGCTGAACCGTACCGCTTGTGTGTTATGGGTAAAGCATGGGAAAAATATCACATACACGATGGGTTCTTGTTTAGAGCTAACAAACTATGTGTTCCGGAATCGTCCGTGCGTTTGCTCTTATTGCGAGAATCACATGCTCGGAGGTTTGATGGGTCACTTTGGGCGTGAGAAGACGCTACTCATGCTCGCTGATCATTTTTATTGGCCAAAGATGAGGCGGGACGTGGACGAGTATGTGAAGAGGTGCATTACTTGCAACAAGTCCAAGTCCAAGCTGAAGCCTCACGGTTTGTATACTCCGTTACCGGCACCTACTACACCTTGGGAGGATATTAGTATGGATTTTGTGTTGGGTTTGCCGCGTACTAAGAGAGGCCATGATTCTATATTTGTGGTAGTGGACAGATTTTCTAAAATGTCACATTTTATTGCTCGCCACAAAAGCGACGATGCGTCGCATATTGCTAACCTGTTTTTCGTGGAGATTGTTCGACTACATGGAGTCCCGAAGACTATTGTTTCGATCGTGATGTGAAGTTCATGAGCTACTTCGGAAGACACTTTGGGGAAGTCGGGGACAAAGCTACTATTCAGCACTACTTGTCATCCCCAAACCGATGGTCAAACCGAAGTGGTGAATCGAACCTTGTCACAACCGTTGAGATCCATGATCAAGAAGAACCCGAAGGAGTGGGAAGAGTGTTTGCCGCATGTGGAGTTTGCTTACAACAGTGGCGGTACACTCTACCACGGAGCTGTGTCCTTTTGAGGTGGTGTATGGTTTCAAACCCATTACTCCACTTGACTTGTTGCCTTTGCCCATACATGAGAGAGTTAATATGGAGGCATCCAAGAGGGCAGATTTTGTGCGTAAGATCCATGTGAAGACTAAAGAGTTGATCGAGAAGAAAGGCAAGAGCAATGCTGCAAGGATGAACAAGAAGCGCAAAGAGATGTTGTTCAAGCCTGGTGATATGGTCTGGGTACATTTTCGCAAGGATAGGTTCCCGAAGCTGCGGAAGTCTAAGTTGAAGCCTCGTGGTGTCTGGTCCTTACAAAGTGCTTGCCAAGATCAATGATAATGCATACTCGATAGATCTTCCGGAGGATGAATTTGGTGTCGATAATTCTTTCAATGTTGCTGATTTGACACCATATGACGGAGAAGACCTTGGAGCGTCGGGGTCGACGCCTTTTGAAGGGGGGAGATGATGAGGACATCCCTACCTCACTACTACCTCCGTCATTAGCAAATGAAGATGAACCTCGTTGTGAAGCTCAAGTCCAATGAAGTTCGGATTGGACCAATTACAAGAGCTCGTGCGAAGCTACTTAAACAACAGTGAACTTGTTCCTAAACGATACTTTGATTGATGAGAACTTTATACTCGCCTAAGTCCTATTACTTATGTATCATCGGGTATCAAGAGGAGACAAGCATCGCACGAGGAGAGGAGCAGGCTGGACATGAAGACGGACGTCAAGAGGGCCGTGAAGGCTGGACATGGAGCCGGACATGAAGATATCTCATGGACGCGCGAGGGAGGAGCGGGAGGCATGCGCGAGAGGAGAAGAAGAAGTCCAGGCCGGTCCAGAACCCGGTCAGACCGGCCTCCAGACCGGACAGCCCGGTCCACGGCCCGGCTCGACCGGTCGACAACCGGCCGCCAACCGGAGGAAATTTATCGTACCGGGGCGAAACCGGAAACTTCGCAGTTTCCCGGTTTCCGACCGGTTGACCGGACCACAGACCGGCCCGCCCGGTCCACAACCCGGTCGACCGGATCCCAGACCGGACCAGTCCGAGTCTGTCTCGACCAGATCTATTCTGGGTCGGTTTTACTTGTATTTTTCGACCAGAACTCGTCCCGGACGCCTATATAAGTGCCTTGGACGACCCCTAGCTGCTTTAGACCACGTTTAAGATAAACCCTAGTTCATAGTTGTTTGCTAAGCAAAACTATTGTTCCCCAACTCTCCAATTCGTTGCGATCCGGAGTTTTATGCTACCGAAAGTTTGTGTGATCTCGCTGTTCCATTGGGGATTAGAAGATTGCAATCTACCGCTTCGTGGTCGGCGGCTACGTGCGCAAGTGTGTGGAGTTGCGAATATCTTGCAGGGTTGAGAGCTGTTGCGTTGGCATCAGGAATCAATCGAGAGACTTCGTCGGCGTCATACAAGTTATCCTCCACATCATCATCGATTCCATCCGCTGCTACCATCCCGTGTTCATCAACACCCGTCGCTTACTGAGAAGATCGGGCCACCCCCTTATCATTAGTACTCAATGGAGGGGAAATTAGTGCCCCACCATGGCTAGATTAGGGGCATAAGACATTTATTCCCTAGGAATAATGATCAGTATGTCTAATAAAATAGGAAAAGAGCACAAATCCCTAGATAACTGGATGGCAAAATCCCTAGTTACTTTTAAAACACTTGATAGGGACAAACAATGGAAATGAGATTATGCATATGATGGAGAATATATGCATCAGGTTGCATTCTTGAGTGATTTTCGAATACACATATTCTAACCAAAGAACAATTTAAGTTTGAAGTAGTTATAACAAGATGAAAACCATAGCTTAAACAGAATCCAAAGCATAAAAATGCAAGATATAGAACGAGAATAAGAACTATACAATTACTATAAGCTACGGTACCCTACTGCTTTAGGTTCAAGCATCAGAAGGGCAGGCATGCAGTAGTTTAGTTAGCCCATGGGATGAGTACTGTTAATGTATATATACATTATTATTCCACATAGGAGATATGACTGTTGTTGTTCAACAAAATTATATAGGATAAAGAAAAATCCTATAAAAATAGCGAAAATCCTATATCAGGTTAGGGAGGCAGTGACGGGGGGGGGTCGATGTGCTGCACCCGAGAGCTCGTGAATTCCCGGGATCAAGAATACTAAATAACCAAACAAATTAGAAAATACAAAATTAGGCTCTACTTCTGTTTTTAAATATAAGCACCACACAACAGTATTTAAATAAGTATTTAAATAAGCAGCCATGTTTATCATTGTAGAAATAATAGTGGCATCCATCACTATACACTGCAGAAATAAAGATACAGAAAGCAGTCAAGATTATTTTGCAGGACTAACTAATACAATACCATACCAACCATGAGATGTTCATAACTAAACAGTTCAGTGCTAAATCAGAAGGGCGTGCAGAAGCAATCAACAACAGAAATAGGATACAAATAATTCATGCCATGGAGCAAACCAAGATGTAATTATGAATTGCCTTTGACAAAGGCCAACAAACTGTTGTCAAATGTTGTTCTCAGGTTAGCTATCTTTTCAGATGTGATTAAACCAGGCATCATATATTGGTAATCGCATGATGCATTTGTGGTCACACATAAGTGGAGCAGGCTCCTCTTAAATTTAGTTTGTTTTTTAAAAGGCGGCCCTTGTTCAGTTTGAGAAATTATACTATCGAACCTAATATTTTATTTTGATGGCCTCTACATGTTCTGCTTTGTGAAACATAGTCAGATGGAAAGGAAAATAGAGCAAGAGCTCTGTGATTAATTTGCCTCGGCAAGAGTTTTTCGACTTAAATCCAAATAAATTCCACACATAGCAAGCAAAGAACGCCCTTTTTAACTTTTGCGATTGTGCAAGCGCTAGCACGGAACACGAATCGAAGCTGAACGTATATGTATATGTATTTTATATGTATAAGAATGAATCAAGTACATTTGATTTGCCTTTTCCTACCTTCTCCCTCCGGACGGATTTAATTGATGCCAGAGGTAGTACATACGACGCGGGAGCTAGGCTGAGAGTGCGTCGATTAAATCAGTCCTGAGGTAGTACTCATTTAAATTTGGAAACTGCACCAAATCTGCAACAAAACTCGTTACTTTCCATCTTTAAGCCTTTTATGACAATAAATCAGGTTAATGCATTGCAGTGCACAACATTGTGAAGCAAAATCTGCAGTAACCGCTAAGTGCTACTAATGAACTATATATTAATACTACTACTAGCTAATCAGGACCAAAGTAAGATATATACCCGAAAATAGTGACAAGCAGGGAGGGGTGTAGCTGTAGTCTCGTCCCTGGGAGCTCGTGAGTCGATGAGAGCAACAAACCTAATACCAAATAAATTGGAGTTATAAATCTAGGGTCCACATACCGAAGAAATCGGTGACCTCCACACTGCCACGCACACGCACTGAGAGCGGGGGAAAGGGGAGAGCGCAAGAGCTGACCTCTGAATTGGGCGTAGATGAAAATCACCACAAGTTGCAACTGGGTGTGGATACCGATAGCGGCAACTTCGGTACTATCAGTTGGCCACCAGATGCGAGCGCTGCCACCGGCCGAAGAGAGCTCAAGCACGTGGTTGAGGCAGGACGGTGTGGCAGCGCGCATGAATCGGGGAAGGTCGTGCCCGCCGGACCGGTAGCGCCGGCGGCGGCCGAACAGAGCACGTCGAGCAGCAGAGAGAGCTCGAATGCGTATGGGGTTGGCAAGAAGGGGTGGGGCGGCGGCTCCTGATTCGAACGAATCAGGGCAGTCGAGCGGTGCACGCGTGGTGGAGAGGCGGCCGGGAGAGCTCGGAGCGGCGCGCGCGGTGTGGTGGATTTGGGGATTTAGGGTTCAGTTTGGGCGGCGGCAGAGACTTTTAGGCGGTGTGAGGGCAATAAAAACTGCGCGCCCTGGACCAAATGTTGGCGCTAATTTTCCGTCCGCGCGCCCTGGGCCAAACGTTGGCGCTAATTTTCCGCCTGTGCCCCCAAAGGCCCAAGTTGCGACCAACAGTTGGTCGGGGTTTGTTTACCGGCCGACATTCGGACACCTATATAAAGCAATACCGACAGATCATGCGACAACAAAGGGTGTACCATTCCCGACCAACAGTCAGTTATTACCTGTTCGATAGAAGCTTTTCCGACCAACATTTCGTTGGTGATGGCTGTCTTTTGCCGACCGACGTCCGTCGGAAATCTAGTGCTGTGGTGTAGTGTATGACAATCAAAGTGGTCTAAAGGTGGAGGGCAACCCAACTCAGAGGTCACTGAGCCGCGCGCACCGTTATCTCCTCGGAAATAAGAGGATGCAGTTGGAGAGCATGCCGGGCGACCAAGTAATAGTACATCGAGGATGATCACTTGGACTAGTCAACCAACCTGGCCATCACACATATTGCATGTAACGTGAATGCATAAAAACGTGTTTGTCCTTCCTTTTGTCCCGTGAAAAATTACACATCAGCAACACATGTCCCATCTCCTCCTCCACATCTTCCTCCTCCTAGCCTCAGTCGGGGTTGTGGTCAAGGGCGGTCGCACTTCATCCATCATCAAGTGGACGCGCGCAGCCTTGTATGAGTGAGAAGTATCCACTCCCTACCCCTACTGCATCCTAACCTTGTGCGACAACCTAGCCGCCGTGGCCGAGCTCATGGATACCAACGGGAGCATGGCAATCAACGTCCTCAACGAACTGAGGGTGGGTTCCAGCCTCCATGGCTGCTTCTTCACATACCAGGTCATGCAAGGATCTGTCGCCAGCGCCCTTGACGACCAAGCTCCTGGGTGTATCCTGGCAGCCGGATTACTAGTATCAAGTCGGGCCCCAATTTGTTTTACTCCAACGTCTCATAACATACTAGTGCTAATTAGTGGATATCTAATAGTCCAGAAATACATGCGTCCACCTATAACTTTCTGTAGCTAGCTAACTTAGTACTCCCTCGTTCCAAATTAAGTGTTGTAGAATTATCTAGGTTCGCATGAATGTACACACTAAAACACGTCTATACAAATGTGAATTTAGATAAACTTGACACACTATTTTGAAATAGAGGCAATACAATTTGTTAATGGATGAGTGAATACCCTTTGGGATGGAGTATATATATACAATCTAAAATGCATAGATCATTCCATAGCCATGTATGTAGTCATGCACTCATGCATGAATATATTACTGTAGAAATGCATGCGATTTGTTCTTGGTATTGTTTCTCTTGTTAGGCACCAGGCCTCTCCGCATGAAGGATACATGAATCCTCACCATGTGTGACACTGTGACCGATCCTACTTGAAATGGCCAGGTGACATGGTCGTGTTCGAGGATGAAGAAGAAGGTGCGATTTTGCATGAAACGACATTTTTAGGCCACATGATGTAGAGTCAACACATCCACATTACGGGCACGGGGAAGAGTGGAAGACGAGTTAGTAGTTTGCTCATACACTACTAGAAAAACAGCTAACCACAATATTGCTAGCAGTGGCGCACATCTCTACTGGCAGTGACGCACCGCTAGCACATGCGTAATTGCTAACCGATATACCAGTGGCGCACGTATATGGGTGCGCCATTGCTACCGCTTGGGCAAATTGACCCCCACCCCTAGACATACATGTGGCGCACATGGTAGCCTTTCTTTGGCGCATCTGCTATTTGTGGTGCACCATTGGTACTACTCCTACTAGTGACGTCAGTGGCGGAGCTTAGTGCAAGCCAGGGGGCCGCCGCCGCCTAGCTTTGTACCAAATTGTGAAGGATTTTTTTAGAGCAGCTTAGAAAGAAATTTTATGGCCATTTGCCCCCCTCCCCCGATTTTCTACCAAGCTCCGCCACTAAGTGACGTATTACTAGCGCCACTGGTAGTTGTTATGTAGTTGTTACCAGTGATGTGATAGTGGTGACGTACCATGGTGCCCCACGTACTGGTAACAAAAAGAGGTGTGCCACTAATAGCCTTTTTTTCTGGTACTGATAGCAGCTCTAATATCAATATCTAGCTAAGGCCAGAGTGGAGATATATGAAAGGGCCGCATATAATGCCACTAACGCCTCTGTGGGGCTGCACCAGGGTTAACAAGGACACATGTGATGCCAATACTGATTCCATTCACGTCTATGTTGCGTTGCTGCGAAGACTTCGAATAGCTCACAAGCGCAACTGCGATGATGAAGGAAGAACCACCAAACGATAGGTTTTGTAGATTCTAGGAGACGAAAAAGCGATACTATGAATTTTGTTTCATCATGGCATGCAAAGCATGACTTTCATCAAAAATATTCTAGTTAAGCACTTAAGTGAAGTTAAAAGACATGCGTTCACGTGAAACTTACTCGTAATAAGCAGCGTTAAACATTAAGAAATAGGTAGTCTGATTTATGTGTATGATCAAGTTGTGGAAAGATTGGAGTTGGTATTTTTTTTTGCGAAAACTTCACCGATTAATTCATAATCTTCAATAATAGTACAAGGAAATCAAAATGTAATAAAAACTACATTAGATTCTTAGACCACCTAACGATAACTACAAGCGCCCGGACAAGCTGATGGCGCGCCGCCTTCCTTGCCCCTCTCTCTAATCGGAGCCGAGTTGGTATTGTGGTAACATAAACATTAAAATATCTCACTATTTGTTTTTTCATAAACCCTAAGCCATGTGAACAATATAGAATTTGTAATACGAAAGCATGTTTGTCTTGTATATTTTTTATGTAATCAAAATCCATCATATCCATCTACTTTAAAATCTTAATAAACTCTAAAGAAGACAATATATTTATTATTAACATAAAAAGGCTTAAAATATACATGATTTATGTGAGAATAAAACTAATTCCAATAACTAGATGATTTGGCCCCTCACCTCTGACGCCTGCAGGTAGGGATGTCGATGGCAACTTCGATGACAAAGATCACGGTGACACCTTCGGGGCAGCAGTGAGCGGCTGAGGCATTGTGTGGGGGAGGGGAGCAGGTGGGACGAGTCTCGCGTCGGAGTTCGCCGGTAAAACCAACTGGAGTGCCGACAAGCAGAGGAGAGGAGACGATGGTGGAGGTGCCCCGTACCGTCAACATAGAAGATGCGGCCATGGAGATTTCGATTTCTCCAATCGCCATTGCCGCTTAGAGGACCAAACCGAAGTATCGTCCTCCTCCAGTTCGGTAGGACAACGACATGGAACGAGGATGGAGGGAGCAATGGTGGTTGTAGAGCTTGGAATTAGTAAAGAGGGAGGCAGAGCAGAACCAGTAGCAGCACAACGGTGGTGCCCGTGGAGCACAAGACTAGAGGGGTAGCATTGTCCTCTTTTTTTTTGTTAATTCTTGAAAATAAAAGAAAATAACTCCAAACAAGTTGGTAAAGGTAACTCATCAAGTTGCAAAGCAAAAATCAAATGCAAGGTTTTTTTAAGGGAAAATCAAATGCAAATGTAAACGATGGCAAAAAGATCAAGTTCCAAAGTAAACAGGGGTAAATAAAAAAAAGAAAATCCCCACCTGAAAATGGTCGAGGCCCGAGTCTGAGCCCACTTCCACGGTCACACTCCTCGTTCCCGCCGTACCGAGCGCTAATGGCGTTCGCCGCCGCCGCGAGGAGAAACCTCGCCTCCGGCGGCCTCTGCGATCTCCTCGCCCGCCGCCTCCATCCTTCGCTCACCCACCTGCTTCCATCCGATTCCACCCGCTATCCCCGGAAAACCGTCGCCCCTTCCAGCCCCGCCCGCGCCTCGGTCGCTCCATTTCGCGCTCGCCCCTTGCGGATGCGGTACATCCCAAACCCTAAACCTCCTCCCATTCGGTCTCCACCTCCTCCCCGGGCCACCCCACCGCAGCTTCTCCTCCTCCTCCTCCCGCGACCCCGACTTCACCGACGTCCTCACCGATGCCGCTCATGCCGGGGCGCCCGCGGCGGCCCCGGCGAGCTTCCCCGGCGAGGTGGCGTGGGCCGCGGAGGACTCGTCGACGGCCGTCGCGGCGGCGCAGCATCTCATCGACGCGGTCCATTCCTTCACCGGTTTTAACTGGTCAGGGTTTAGGGGTTTGACTTTTGAGGATTTTGTGCCCTTAATTTGCCGTGTCCGTGGAATTTCGTCTCTTGACTACATCATGTTCCTCGTGTATTGTTTTCGCTGCAGGTGGATTTCCATTGCTCTATCCACGGTGCTGCTGCGATGTGTGGTGTCTACAGTGTGGATGTTTTACTTAAAGAGCGGACATGTAAGATCTTATTAAGGAATTACGGATCTTCGTCCCTTCAGTTGACTTTTATCTCAATTACAACAGCTTATTTATTTATACTGGGCGCCCAAAGTATATCTTGTATAGCCAGTATTTACATGTACCCAACTAGCTATAAGCAGTTGCAATTCTAGGTCGAAAACGTGGGGCGGGCTCAAAATACCAAATCACTAAGCCAACTTGAACTGAGTAAATCAACATGATCTCGTGCAATTCAGTTTTATGTACTAATGCGTAATAACAGTATAAAAGCGGCGGTATTTGAGATTGTCCTCTCATCACCATCATTGGCAATTCAGAATTGGAGCTGTCTCACCAGTTGAGGTATTTGAGATTGTCCTCTCATCACCATCATTGGTAGGGTGTTTTGGAAATAGGGCTAATTGGGTAAATGCCACTGCAATTTCTGGCTATTTGAGAAACACCCCTACAATTCTGTATACAACTTATAGATGCCATTACGGTCACTTAAGAACATGTACTAGCCGTTATACCATGTATTTTCTGTTGTATGTACATATACATGTCCAAGACTCGTATCAGGCTCACCTCTAGCCAGTGAGCTGTCTTTCACCATGACGCTGAGTGAGGTGAGACAAAAAAAAACTTGATTCGTCGCTGTCGATAGCCCAGCTCTGCTGCAGTAGAGAGGCCGGTCAGTCGGTCACGCCACCATTCGCCCATGAGAGAGGCCGGTCATGCCGCCATCGACACAGCAGTGTGCTGAGCTCTGCTGCTGCCTCTGTTGAACTCATTGATGGTTAGCTGGATGCATCAGCTTCCCATCTACGAACGCATCCACAATCACAACTGCAAGATTTTGGATGGATTTAGCACTTGGATGCATGGACACACCGTTGCTTGGATCTAGTCTGTTCTCTTTCTTTTCCCATTTCAATGCAATTTGTGCTGCTGGCGGTATACGAAATAGAGTTGTCCGCTGATAGGTGATCTTGCCCGCTAGGGAGTGGGACAACAGTGGGTCGGTATGCAGGAATCAGATGGTGCTCTCTGCTGCCATGCTCGGTGACTTCCACCGCCGCCATGCTTGTCGCCTTCCAGTCCTTCCACCGCCACGGGAGGGAAGTTTCTGGGGAAGTTCCACCCAGTTGGAGAGACGGGTAGGGAGTGAGGCAATCAGGTGCTCTTTTGCTGCCAGGTTCCCTGGCTTCCGCCGCCGCCATGGTTCTAGGGATGGATCAGGACTCGGTTGCAGAGGAAGATGGAAATAGCAGTGCGGGTCGAACTGGTCCACGTCTGATTTGGGTCGAGCTGGTCCATGTTTCGACCCCACCATGTATACATACATACATACATACTACAGAAATACGGGAGTATAATGGCCAATACATGAGTTTATGTGAGCATAATGGCATATATGGATTGTACAGAAACAGGAAAGTTACAGTGGCATTTCTCAAATAACCGGAAATTGTAGTGGCATCTATCTAATTAACCCTTGGAAATATGCTCATAGGTGGGGATATTATGCTTGCTTTGGTTGAAGTTGCACTTAAATTATCCGTGAAATAGTGACGCAAGCTGCCTAGATTGCAGCCAGCCATGACAATGATCGTTTCTTTATTTTAAAATTTATTGGAAAATTAGAATATACACCACAACAATGGTCAATCCGTACATTGTGCAATAAAAACAAATAAAGGAAGTTCTTTTAGAACTCCCGTGCATCGTAAAAATGCCTTACTACAGAGCCAACTGAAATAAATTTGGTTGCCGTATATTTTTATTTGAAAGAATTTTGTTTTAATCGCAGACTTAAACCTTACGTTCTTTAATGCTTCAAACTTACATAGGTGCTGCGTCAGGAAGTGGAGCACTTTGGCAAGTTGGTAAAGAATGTATGTATCACGATATTATTCATGATCCCTGCAATACGAGAAGTGCAACACTACTAGATTTTTTGTTACTCCTATTTCATTGTACAATCTGCATATTCTGTTGCCAAGAAAGTTAATTGTACACAATCATTTTCTGCAGTCTAAGGATCATGCATCAAGGGAAGAAGCTGCAGAGGCAGGACGTCATATTATCAAAAGGTATGTAAAATGCTTTACTTAGCTTTATATTACAACACTGAAGTTTGTCCGATGGTGTTGTTGGCGGGGCGTTAATGTTTTTCTTGCTCGATGAAACAAGGGACATGTGTGATGGCTTAATGCTAACATTAAATAGAGAAGATAAAGTTTAATGGTTCACCTACCTTTCTTTCAAGTGTATAATCATGGCAAAGATCTGCCTAAAAGTTATCCAATTTGGAAAAAAAATGTTGCATTGTTTCATCTGAGACTTGGAACGACTTTAATTGAAGGCATGGCTTGTTTTTGGCATAGATACTTTCAACTTTTTATATGGTATCAGTAGTCCTTTTTCATCAGGAGCAAGCAGTCCATTTCAAAAGCAGAATCTCATCATTTTTTTATTTGGACTAAGCATTCATGCATGATACAACGGCAAATCATGAATGTTCACTTCGTGGCATGTTAGTACATCAGATTCTTGAATTAACACTTCATGTAGTTGGTTGCCATTTGCCAATAGTCACCACAGAAAACCGCGTCAGGTCACAGGGCTTGTTACTCTACACAGCTCACTTTCTGCACAATGATGTGCATGATGCAGCAACACAGGAGCTAATCGTCTCCACTTTGACACACGTGATACCACAAGTGGATGTCTCAGTCATGGGCTGTTGTACAGCCGTGTTGTACATGAAAGTTGTATCTCTCCCAGCTGGAAATCAGGGTGACCTAGAGATATACAAGTTGTACTTGAGATAATTAGGAAAGAGCTCTAGTAAACCGTGGAGCTGGAGTGACGGTATCACATCAATACGGAGCCATGAAAGACTTCAGCCCTGGCCGCCACCTTGCAGCTTGAGGACAAGCTGCTTGTCCGAGAGGGGTGTAGTGTTGTGGACGTGGGTCCACCTGTGTCAAGGCAGGACTAGCAGCGTGGGAGGAGTCCATGAAAGAGAAGTATAGTAAGAGTCCATTAGGAAAGTATAGGATTATAGAAAGTATATGATTATAGGAACGAGTCCAACTGTGTAAGGAAAGGTATAGGTCCAATCGTACTGAGAGAGGTCAAGGGCCTGAACATCCACGTGGAAGACAAGCAAGAACAATCAATCTAATCTTTCCCTAGTTTTCTCTCTTCTCAACCTATGTCTTTTCTCTCTTCTCAACCTATGTCTACCCGTTCCCTCACAGCCACGCCGTCTGGCTTTCTTCTGCCCGGTAGTTATCCCGTTGTGGATCCAAGTCCACAACATGGGAAGACCGGCAGAGACGCTCCATGCACTTGCATTTTATCTCCTGGAAAATTGCAAAAGCGTTGGGTCTTGATGCGTTAATAGATAATAAAAAAATGTCCACCAGGCCTATGAATTGACCAAAATACCAACAACATAAACCACACCTGTAAGCACTAAGAGCATCCCCACTCGTTGGCGCTCCCCACGCCCAAATCCGGACGAAACAACCGCCGGATTGGACGAAATTAAGTCGTGGGGAGTACCGTATTTCCAGTCGTCCACCCGGAGTTCGGCGGACATAGTTTAAATTCAAACAAAGCGCCGTCCCGCGCTACAAGTACGGCCGGTTGATCGGCAAAAGGAGCAAAAGGATCAGCCACAGATCGGCGATCGGAGGGAAATTACACGGAGACGAGGCTCGTCGGCGGTCCCGGCCGGCACGGCGGTGTCCGACGGACCGGTTTCCTCACACGCCGTGGCCGAAGCGGCTGCGGCAGCCGACGAGGAAGCGGCGGCGGTGGACGTCGAAGCGGCCGCGGTCGACGAGGTAGATGGTGAGGAAGCCGAGGTAGGAGCCGGCGGAAACGACGAAGGACCGGCCGGAGTGGCTCGGAGGATGTCGGCTGCGGTGGCCACTGGTACCAATTCCTCGTCTCCTCGTCCATCGGTTCCATGTCGCCGCCGCCCATCGGGAACGCCAAGTCCGTGTTCCTCTTCTTCGCCGTCGCCGTCGTCTTCGGCGAGGCGATCCGGACGCCTTGGTTGGCGAGCATCTCCCGCCACCTGCCGTCGAACTTGTCGTTCCTCCCGTCGGCGTGCGACCTCAAGTCGGTCCAAGCACTTGTCGATCGACGCCCGCATCCTGTCGGCGGGATTGTCCGTCCGTTTGAGCTCTTTGAGCTTCTTCCGGCCGAGTTCGGGCGCCCTTCCGCCGCGCAAGCCGCCGGAGCGTCGGGGTTGTACTGCTCGGTCTTGCTCTTCGAGAGGGTCGTGCGAGTTTCCTTCCACTTCTCGCAGTTCTCGAGGCGGCGCGTAGACGTTGAGGAACTTGAACTGCAGGCCGGTGTCGTCCGTGTACATGTCCAAAGCTCGGCGCAGCTGGGTAAAAGAGCACGGCGATACGGGTCAGTTAACGACGATGTACCTCGGTGATGCAGGGTCGACGGAGCATACCTTTTGCTCCAAGTCGTGGCCGCTGATCGGCCGTTTGTCGACCTCCTCCTGTATGCCGTGCCATTTGTTGCACGCCGTCTGCATGATCCCCCAATGGGTGGCCATTGCCTTGTCTCCCCGGTACACGTTCATGTTCGTCTTGTTGAAGTAGGGATCGACGAGTTTGCGTTCCTCGTACGCCCGCCTCACTCGAAGCCAGTATGTGTCGAACGACTGATTGGCCCCGATTATGCCGTTCGTGGACACGGTCATCCAAGCTTCGGCGAGGCACTCCTCTTCCTTCGGTGTCCATTTGATACGCGGTTCGGCAGGCGGCGAGTCCTTCCTCTTCTTCTTCCCTTTCGACAGGTTGGCGGCGGCTTGAGTTGGCTCTTCTTCTTCCTCGTCTTCTTCTTCGACGGCTTGGCTTCCGCCGGCAACATCCTCCCGATGCTCGTTGCGCGCCGCCACAGCTGCCGTCGCCCTCGTCTCCTCTTGCGTGAAGAACCCCGGGCACGCAGCGGCGGCGGCCATGAAGAACCCCGGGCTCGCAGCGGCGGCCATGGAGCCGGAGGTGATCATCTCGTGGATCTCCTCTTCGTTCGGCGCCGCCGTCGCACCGAACGGGAGCGGCCCTCGTCGCAGGGCCGGCGAGGTGCCCTCGAACAGGCCGCCGCCGCCGACGTCAAGCTCGGGCGGCGACGGCGTGGACCTGGACGGTTGGACGTAGGCGCCCTCTTGGAACACGGCAGTCAACGACGGCGAGTACAGCGAAGGGGAGAAGGACGACGGGGAACTGGTTGTACCTTGCGTCGGCCATTGGCCGGGGACATGCCGCCGCCGCCGCCGCTCATGGCCATGCTGATCATCCTCGCTTGTTCGTCCTGGGCCGCCGCCGCCGCCCTCTTGGCGGCGGCTCTTTTCACCCTCTCCGCCCTGCCGCTTGTTTCCACGTCGCGCCGTCTCTCGTCCGCCGCCCACTCGGCGTTCGACATGCCCGGCGGCTTCGTCTTCTTCGCCCGCGGCTTCCTCGCCGGCGCCTTCGGCGGCATTGTGGTGGACGAGGAGGAGAGTGGTGGTGGACGAGAAGACGCCGCCGGGAGCTCGGAACCGGAAGACGAGGAGAATGGCCAAATTCGGCGGGAGAGAATGGGGATATGCAAGCAAATTGAAGGGAATGGGGATATGCAAGCAAATTGGAGGGAAAATCGACAGGATTTGGTTTTCCTGTCGCCGACTACGCGAGTCCACACGACGTTTCGCGCCAAAATCTTTTGTCCGGAGTCCCCGAGCGCGCCCCGGGGGATCGGGGATGGCGTGGGCTCGCCGGATGGATGAAGGGCCAAATCCGGACGAAAACGAGGAACCGGGGGCGCGACTGGGCCGATTTACGCCGTCCGGATGTTAAAAAGGCTCGCCGGGGGCCTGTTCGGGGGACGAGTGGAGATGCTCTAATTCGCTGGTAGTAGCGTGTGTAGGCCAGTTGCCCCTGCCTTAGCCCACAATCCTGCCTCCACACTGATAGTGTTGTCTAGCAGCATGGCAATGCCGCCTATTGCCGCTGAAGACGAAAGCGTTTCACTACTTTCACATCTACCACGCTGTGAGCATTACCAACAAGGACAGCCTTGCATATACATAGTTTGTCTGATTATCTATATATACTAGAAAGATACCCCGCTCGTTGCAGCGGGAATCTCTTTAGTAAACTTGTTGTGTATATGAAATAGTGTTAGACACATGAAACCCGAAGCTGTCTATATAATTTGCAAGGTTCAATTGTTCACAATAATTGAGAGGCTAAATTTAATCAAGGATGAAATGACATCTATTTTTTTTTTGAGAATCAATATATATATATATATATTAAGCTAGCAAGCCGCCTCATTAAAAACCTTCCAGTCCCCTTAGGTACCCTGGTAAGGAAAAGAGTGCGTCAAAAACTTGCAGCCACCATTCACACACCATTACAATCAGCCTGTAAGCTGTGAACTAGGAAAGAGGTGGCTCAGCATCCCAGGAAAACAACCCATCTTGAATGCTTGCAAATTTTGCACAAGAATGAGCTGCCTGGTTAGCCTCGCGACGAGCATGACATAAGCTAAAAACTGTGAAAAACACACTCAGCTCACCAATCTCATCTAAAACATTCTTGACCATAGAACGATCAGTCGATCTATTGTGCCAAAGATGAACCAGATTTTCAGAGTCCACTTCAAAGACAACTCTACCAAACCCTCTGTCCCTTGCATAAATAACAGCATCTCGTAGTGCAAGAGTCTCAATAATCAGAGGATCAGAAAAACCATGGTACGTTTTACCCATTGTACGAAAAAGTTATCATATGACCTTGGAGAAATCTATGAATTGAGAACTCACAAAGTAATCAATGAACAGTGCAACATGTGTTATTGTCAATCGTTTTTATTTGTAAATGGTACACAAACGTTACCAAAATGAGGTGAATTGATAAGTAAGAGGAGATTTTTTTTAAAGCCTAGCAGACAACCAGTTTAGAAATACTATTAGAACTAGTCTTCATTGGGGGCTGTGCAGCACAACATTTCAAGAGAACTGTACTAGCACTGTCCAAGTACTGTAGGCTCCTTGTTAATTTTACTGTTCAATGAAATGAAACGCGAAGGTCCTTTGCGTTTTCTCGAAAAAAAAAAGTACAGCCCTTAGATCCCTAGGCAAACATATATGCATCCAACTGTAATGAAGAGTGGATCCATGGAACTGAAAATCCTCTTTAATATGTGTAAACGTGAAAACTTAGTTAGGGCCTTTTATTTGTGTTCTTGCATATGCAATTCCAGACAGAAAAAAGAGTGTTGTCGCTTTTGTTGTTGTATAATGTCCATGTTCATACCTCCTTCAGCAAATTGGGGCACTTCTGCTGGACAATTTAGTGACAATATTTTGCTTCAATATATTGCTTATTTGTTGTGAAAATATAGTGCATGTGCACACCTTCTACTTTGTCTTTAATAATAGTATGGTGCGCTTAATAATCTGTAGTGCCGTGGTGTGAGTGACTGGTCGTAGCCAAAATCATAATAATTCATGTTGCGGTGTAGCTTTTTTCACCTTTCCACTTGCTGATTGTTGCCTTTGATTTCTGTGCTTTTTTATTGTGCTGAGCAAAATTCCCTTTGGCTGACAAATTTAACTTTATCCATAAGGAGTCTCCAGCTTCTTTTTGCTCCTACATGTTGTTTTAGGGATCTTGCATGGGTTTCTCTAAGATTTAAATGGTTTCTTTTGTTCACAGGTTAGGTCTTCTGACAATTCTTCCACCCATTGCGACAACGTACACCTTTATAACTCTTTATACTGCTGTAAGTTGACTTCACATGCTGAACCATCTGTTTAGCTAACTTTTGGTGTACCTCTTCTTACCACCACAACCACTTTCAATGTTTCACCACCACAACCACCTTCAGCATTTCTGTTTTCACAGAATATTTGTTTTCTCATTCTTTTGTCATGCTTCTAGATATCAAACATGGTTGAGAAAGTCCCATCTTTAAATGCGGGTGGTGCATTCTGGTTTACTGATCTGACGACCCCTGATGCTCTTTGCATCTTTCCCATGATAACATCACTGTTCATCATGCTTCGTGTTGAGGTATGAGTACAGTTTTTCTGATCTAAGTGTATGCTCTTGTGCTATAAAATTCGAGATCCAATGTATTGCATTTTCAAATATTTGCTCTTTTGAGCTTGTTTAGTTTTTCAATGCTCCCACTGTGCACAGTTCCATAAGATAAATTTGTTTTCCTAGATATAAACCATATAATCTGTACTGATGAGCCATGTCAGTGGTAGGTAAGTGAACAAAGCTGGAATGTAAATGGTAAACATCATTATTTTTCCTTCCCTTCAGTTCCATGTCTTCTTATTTAAGTTCTGGTTATGAAAAAATGTGTTTATTCTTAAATCTTGGCAATGACGTGCTATTTCTGTAAGTTGGATGAACATTAGATGTCTGACATAATTATATATTTAATGCTAAGTGGTGATCTTTCTTTACCATTTCAACAGAAGCCCCCCAGGGCCTACATTTATGAGTGAAGATGCATTAATCACAGTAATTTTTATAAACAACACTCAGTTCAGATTATTTAGCAATCTGCTGTGCTTCAGTTGTCCGTGCATTGGTTGGTCGTTTTGCAGCACTTATGATTGAACTCATACACTTCTTGTTACTACGTGCCTAGAATTTTTGATAAATTTGCAGTGAAGGTTCTTTAGATCTTTTTTTTGTTGACAGAACTGGTTCTTTAGATCATAAAAGCCTTACATAGTCTAATGTTTTCTGCACAATTCCCATGTTTTGAAATATGAAAATGTAATACATTCGATCTACAGTGCAGAGATTATTTTGCCAGTTTAATGTACTCCGTATTTATCTTGTTTGGCCTGAAACTTTCTTTTTTAGGAAAACTTATTTGATGTGAAACTTGAAGATATACACTATACTTACATTTTTCATGCATTATACTGTCAATCCATCACCCATCACTTATAAGTACGGCTATGCTTTATTATTTGACTTCTCTGTGCAGTTTGCTCTGTGTAATTATAGGATGTAACAGTATAACTCAAATAAACTAGCGGAAATAACTTTGTACACACAAGGATGGGTGAGGAAGCAATCGTTACGTTCAGAGTGAGAAGTTGCTTTGAGATCCGGAGAAAAGAAATGCAAAAGGATTTCACTTGTGCACCACACTTTGCACTACAGCAGTAGCAGCACCCCGTGAGACACGGCATAAAGGATGCCAGAGTGCCCGAGATTCCCTGGCCATCGAGGCAAGCACACGCCATCCCTCTCTCTTCCATCGCCTCCACTCCACTGCTTTTCTCTTTTCTTTCTCCATCTCCTTCCGCGCCTCCTTTTCTGTATCCCGGCGATGTCAGGCGAGTCGCTCACGCGCAGCAGCGGTGGCACTGCCCACCGCCGCAGCAGCTGTGGATCTGGCTCCCCATGGTCTCAGACCCGCAGTATCGAGGAAGAACTCTCTGGAACCATAGTTCCCTGTGAGACTGTTCCATGAGACAACGAAGTCAAGCATGAGGCATGCTCAAGGTCGACGCTGGAAGGAACAGAGCCCGACATCTGATTTTCCTTGTTTTGTTATGTGCTCTACTTGATCACCGTAAGGGATGGGTGGAATTCTTAGCTGTGGCCTGACTAGAACAATATGGTTCCTTCTTATAGGAAAGAGGCAAGCCAGCAGCCTCGTCCAAGGCCACCCTATGGCATGTTTTTGAATTTGAAACCATGGGACCCAAACGAGGTGCTTCTAAATGCCCAGTAAACTGTTTGAAGCCTACAGACGCATCCAGCATCATTATATACTAGGCTCATCTATACCATTATGTACAATGGAACATTTTGGGAATGACTCATCTATACATGTTGATAAGACATTCTGTAGGAATTTGAACAATAGCTTTACGATTCTGAATTCACAGCTGACAAAAATAATAAAAGAAAGAGAGCTCAACAGAAAATGCCAGCATTTTTTCCCAATTGTTCTGTCCATGGGCAGTTGCTCAGGCAATCTGAAACACTGCGGAACAAATTGGTGACAACCACCATTTCTCTACAGTTACGAGCATCATAACAGAAAATGAGGCACCAAACAAACAAAATTGACAGGGAACTGCTAAAGATTCTGGCAGTTCGGTTCATCAGAAAAATTCAACAGACAAATGGCAACATTTCAGACATCGGGCATTACAACACGTGGTCGAAAAATAAAATGAACTAAGCATCTTTTTCCAAGCCTGCATCTTCTTCTTCAAAGCCTGCGGTACATGTTGCGGAGTTATGACCTGAACCACCGCATTTCCTACATTTGTTCTGCCTGCGGGGCTTCTTTGGAAGACTCTCCGGAACATGATCAGCAGTACTGGTCCAACTGTCAGGAGTCACCGTGCATGTAGAAGAGTTGTGTCCAGGCTTCCTGCAGCGCTTGCAAAATGTTGTTTGCTGGGAAAGACCTTCCGGCCGAGCAATGGCATCTCTCTTGTCCTTCTTTGCTTTTTATCTTACCACCTGCATCAAAAAATGACTTGAACCTTGTCACTTTAGGCCTACCCCTGCCCCTCTTAACCAATGGCTCCTTAATAGTCACACCATCACTTGTCATTGCGCCAGTGTCATCCAGACCTTTGAGATGGGTTGTTCTAGCAGTAGACCTCCGAGTGTCCCCTTCGTCCTCGCCACCACTGGAATAATATAATGGAGCAACCGGAGTGTCGTCTACCCAAAGTTCTTTCTTTGCGGCTGTGATGTGCTTCATGACTATGCGGTACCTACTCTCTGATACATCACCCATTTTCACAAGCTCAAGGGCACTTACATACATTATGTTGTGCCGGAAAGACTTCGGCAAAGACACCTCCGTATCTACAGAGCCCTCAATATTTGGACCAAGGATGTCCCTAGCAGATTTTGTCCACCGCTTCATTATATGGAAGTCAGGGATCTGATTCAAACCAAGGTGTATCATGAGCTGCACGTAAACATATATTTTAGTCAGTTCCAGTAAATGTACAGCAGACAAGAAATTGTCGAACAAACAGGAAATCTCACCCTGATAACATGGCCGCACATTATCCCAAAATGACCAAACAGTCCACATTCACAATGAAAACTCTGGCCTTGCTCAACTCGAACCCGAAAAATTGTCCGAGCCCAGCTTGGACGGAGGTGAGCTGCTGCCTTCTTGTGGCCCGGCGAAGAAGGAGGCCTCTTCCTTCTCATCCTCAAAGGATACCGGCTCACCGGCGGGAGGTATTAGAGAGGCTACGTACTCGGGCAGGGGGTAGAAATCATCTGTGGATACTGCCCCCTTCAAGGAATGTGATGTACAAAGAGATAGTGTCTAACCTGAATGCTCTAAGAGCTGTGGCGGCTCAGGTCAGGATGAAGGGAATGAGTCCCTTATAAAGCATCTTCAGAACACTCTCTAACATGGGCCACATGGGTCAAGTAGGTAAGTCACACAGCTAGGCCCAATACCTCTTCAACAGCCCAATACCTCTTCAACACTCCCCCTCAAGATGGGTGATAGATATCTATCATTCCCATCTTGTCACATGCTAGGTTGCATTCTCTGGTTCCCAAACCTTTGGTTAAGCAATCTGCAATTTGTTGCGCTGAATTGACATGCTCTATCTTAATGATCCCATCATCGAGTTTTTCTTTGATGAAGAATCTGTCTATCTCAATATGCTTTGTTCTGTCATGCTGCACTGGGTTATGTGCTAGGTTAATAGCAGACACATTGTCACATCATACATTTATGCAGCTATTCTTCAACACCTTTAGTTCACTTAACATATTCCTTACCCACAACATTTCACTCAGCCCTTGAGACATGGCCCTATATTCTGCTTCACTGTTGATTTGGAAACCACTTGTTGTTTCTTGCTTCTCCATGACACCAAGTTTCCTCCAAGGAAAACACAATACCCTGAAGTTGATCTTCGATCATCTAGGCAACTTGCCCAATCAGCATCACAGTATCCATCGACATCAAGATGTCCGTTGCTCTTGAACCACAAGCCCTTTCCTGGAGTTCCTTTCAAGTATCTCAAGATTCCGTAGACTGCTTCAAGATGTTCACTTCTAGGCTCATGCATATATCTGCTCACTACACTCACTGCAAAGGCAATGTCTGGTCGTGTATGACATAGATACAACAGCCTCCCAACTAGTCTATGGTATCTCCCTTTATCCACATGATCCCCCGATTGTGCTGTCACTTTATGATTTTGATCGATTGGGGTTGAAGCTGCACGACAGCCCAGCATACCAACATCACTGAGAAGATCCAAAGTATACTTTCTTTGAGACAGAGCTATTCCTTTTTCTGACCAAGAAAGTACTTTAGTCGGCCAAGATCCTTTACTTCAAAGGCCTTACTCAAACACTTCTTTAGCCTTGCTATCTCTCCTTCGTCATCCCCGGTAATAATGATATCATCCACATACACCGCAAGAATAGTAATCTTTCCCTTAAAATGTCTATAAAACACTCGTATGGTCCCCATTGCACTTGTCTCGTATCCCATGTCACAGACTGCACGCCTGAATTTGTCAAACCAAGCTCTCGGGGACTGTTTCAGTCCATAAAGAGATTTTTTCAGTGTGGTTTCAGCTGAAGAGAAGCCAGGTGGAATTTTCATGTAAACTTCTTCATGCAGATCTCCATGTAGAAAAGCATTCTTAACATCAAGTTGGTGTAACGGCCACCCAAAATTTGTTGCACATGATATCAAAATCCTCACTGTGTTCATCTTCGCCACTAGTGCAAAGGTCTCATCATAATCGATGCCATAGGTCTGGGTGTACCCTCTTGCCACAAGTCTTGCCTTGTATCTTTCAATCTTTCCTTGTGCATTTTGTTTCACAGTGTAAACCCATTTACAATCGACGACCCTTTTTCTCGTTGGAAGAGTTACTAACTCCCAAGTTTTGTTCTTTCTCAATGCCTGTAGTTCTTCCAACATGGCAGCACGCCATTTTTTGTCCTCCTTTGCTACCTTCCAGTCAGTTGGAATAGATACTGAGTCAGTTGGAATAGATACTGACTGTAGGGAAGCAACAAATGCTTTGTAGGAAGGAGACAAGGCTTCATATGACACAAAGTTGCCTATGTCGCATTCATCATACTTTTTCTGTAGTCTCTCAACACAAGCCCGAGTTCCTTTCCTTAAAGCAATTGGTAGATCCATTTGTCCTTCTCCCATCGTTGTCGAGTCTCGGTCAACTTGACTTTCACTCGATGAAACGATCTCAGAGTTGTCCTGATGTTCAACTTGTAACTCTTGTTGCTCCCCCTGAACATGTTGCGCACCCACCTGTCTTCTACTATAAACTTGAAGATTTTGTTCCTCATTCAGCCTTCTCCATCTATGTAAATTCTGGCCTTCTCATCTCCATCCTGTCTTCCTGGAATGAGACCCACTATTGGTTGAGGTTGTGGTTCTGAGATTGTCTGCCCCTGCATCAGTTCACTCTCCCCCTCTTGACCAGTCCCGTGAGCTGGAAAATGGTCAAGATCTTCGAATAATACGCTCAGATCAGTCTTCTCTCCATAAAATGGTTCAGATTCCCGAAAAGTGACATCCGTGCTCACAAATGTCCTTCGTTTTGAAGGGCTCCAACACTTGTAACCTCTTTGTCCAGAAGAATACCCGAGAAAAATACATTTCAGAGCTCGAGGATCCAGTTTGCTCACTGAGGGCCTGTGATCTCTAACAAAGCATGTACATCCAAATAATTTGGAAGGAACAACAAATGTATTATCCTTCAGAATCAATTCACATGGTGATTTCATACCTGTCACCCTCAATGGCGTACGGTTGATCAAATAAGTTGCAGTCAGGACAGCTTCACTCTAGAGAAATTTAGGCACATTCATGGTGAACATTAAGGCCCGAGCAACCTCCAGTATGTGACGATTTTTCCTTTCAGCCACACCATTCTGTTGAGGCGTATCTGGACATGATGTTTGATGCAAGATTCCCTGCTCGGACATGAAAGCACCAAATATTTTGTTAACATATTCCGTACCATTGTCGGTGCGAATAGCTTGTATTTGTACATTGAACCGATTCCGCACAAGAGCATAGAATTTTTTGAAACACGGGAACACTTCATCCTTGTGTTGCATGAGGTAGATCCAAGTCATCCGTGAGTAACAGATCAATAAAGGTTACAAAATACTTTGCGCCACTTATAGATACCACTTGGACATGTCCATACATCGAATGAACCAACACAAACGGAGAGATACTTCGATCCCCTTACTCACATAAGAGGTTCTAGTATGTTTGGCATACTCACAAGCATCACACTTGAGCTTGCTTCGTCAACACCCCTCATTACATCGGGAAATATTTGATACATTTTGTCAAAAGAGACATGTCCCATTCGACGGTGATGGATTAGAGCTCTAGTCTCCTTGTCTTCGAGTGACGGCCACTAGTCTTTGATTCCCATCCTCGCTTGGCACGCTGCGGTCCATGTACCACGATCCGCTATGCCCGGTCCCGGTCCCAAGCTTCCCGCTCGTCACCCTCTCTCGTATCGAGCACATATATCCGTTAATGGTCACTTGACACTTGACGGTCAATCCGATCAACCGAGTGCACCGAGAGACACTAAGTTCACAGGAAAGGCAGGCACATATAACACCGATGATAGTTCAGTAACAAGATTACATTTAACTGTCCCAACTCCTCTAATAGGTTGTGCTGTGCCATGTGCTGTATGTATAGTTTCCTGATGTGTAGGGGAATATTGAATATAGGACTCAAATTCCTTCAGATTTCCAGTAACATGTTTGGTAACATGTTTGGATGCCCCTGAGTCTAATACCCAGCCTCTATTAATTGAATGTGCTGCTACTGATGCACTTTCAGTATTAACTTTATTGGTGCCGACAAAGTTGGCGAAGTTGCCAAAGCTTGAAGTAGTAGCTTCTGATCCCTCTCTAGGCTCTCTGGTTACAGGTTGTTTGCCTTCACTTGATGCAGCCATATTTGCCCTATGAGCCCCTTCTCCATGCCAAGGACCAGCAACCCAGCCACGGCCACCTCTGTTGTTGTTGCCACCCCAACCACGACCACCTCTGTGGTTGTAACCGCCACCTCTGTAGTTGTATCCTCTTCCTTTTCCCCTTATTGATGAAGTACAGAATCTGCTCAAGTGCCTGATTCTCAACAGGTAAAACAGTCTCTTGTTTCATTCCTTGTTGTCATTGCAAAGGCAGATTGCAGAGACTGTTCGCTGCGTCCAGCAGATTTTAGACGGACCTCCTCTTGTGACATGGCTGAGATAGCTTCATCAAGGGAAGGAAGCTTGGGCTGGTGCAGTAAGGTAGCACGTCTGCTCTCAAAACAGGATTCAGAAACTTCATCACACGGTGGCGTTCCACATATTGTTTAACAGTCACCACACACTCTGAATGAGGAAGCTCTAGGGGATCATAGTGATCCAAATCAGACCAGAGACGCTGCAACTCAACCACATACACCATCAGGTCCTTCTCACCTTGACGCAAATCATGCACAACATCCTCAATCTGCGCCATCAGCATCAGATTTCCTTTTCCAGAGTACATTTTCGACAAAGTACTCCAAACCTCCGCAGCATTTGGAAGCCCCTCAGCTGAAGCAGCAATAGAGGGGGTCAAAGAGTTCAGCAGCCAAGCAAAAATCAAGGAGTCTGTCGCACTCCATTTCTTCCAGTCTGCACTCCCCTTATCTTCCGGTTCAGCAACACTTCCCTGAACATGCCCATCCAGGCCTTTTGTCCTGAGAATGAGCAATGCTCTCCTTGACCAACTCAGGTAGTTGCTCATCCCTTCTAACTTTACCTCATTTGGCATGAGCTCCACCTTCTGCATCATCTCTGCTTGTGAAACACGAGCAGCACCCCCTTCAGCAGAAGTGCTCTCAGCATTCTTGGCCACGAGAAGCTGGGCCAGCTTCTCAAGAGCTGTTGTGAGCTCGTCTCCCATCTTGCACAGCACCAGCAGACACTCCTCGAGTCCACTTCCTCTCAGCACAGCACCACCAGAACCCACGCCACTTCCTGAATCAGCACCACCACCTGCGCAGTCCTCCCAGCTCCACCTTAGGCCACTGCTGCAGTCACCATCGCCACCTCCATCGCCCCTTGCTCTGATACCATGATGTACAAAGAGATAGTGTCTAACCTGAATGCTCTAAGAGCTGTGGCGGCTCAGGTCAGGATGAAGGGAACGAATCCCTTATAAAGCATCTTCAGAACACTCTCTAACATGGGCCACATGGGCCAAGTAGGTAAGTCACACAGCTAGGCCCAATACCTCTTCAACAGCCCAATACCTCTTCAACAGAATGGGAGGGTACTCTCCCTGGACTTGACCCGCCAGGCAAGGCCGGCAGCCCCGACTACGATGGATAGGCCGGGAGACAGAGCAGTCGCGCCCGCCGCCCGCGGATCAGCCGCTCCTTGCCAGAAGAAGGGGCGCGCGAAGCGGAGAGGGGCGTCGACGGAGCAGGCACGGTGGCGGCGGCGATAGAGGATCTGAAGTGGGGAATTTTGGAGCGAGAAATTTTTGAGGGGGAGGTGGGCAATGGCTACC
Organism: Lolium rigidum; assembly: GCF_022539505.1. Taxonomy (NCBI): domain Eukaryota; kingdom Viridiplantae; phylum Streptophyta; class Magnoliopsida; order Poales; family Poaceae; genus Lolium; species Lolium rigidum. The sequence goes on from NC_061511.1 coordinate 151,082,174, forward strand.
GCGGAGGCGACAGAGTCAACAGTGTTGAGGGGAGATGGGCAATGACGACCGCGGTAGTCGCTCTTTCTTGTCTGCTCCGAGACAGAATCTCCGTGTCTACCGGAGTAAAAGCCGAGGGAAAGCAGTGATCCACGCGACGGAAGAAGTGCACGCACATGAATTCTCTTTCCCTACTCTTCTCCGGATCTCAAAGCAACCTCAATCTGGACGGTACATATTACTTCCTTACTCATACCTGCGTGTACAAAATCCATACTCATAAACTAGTGTAGGCATATTTCTTGGTCAGTTTGTAACTTTGCATTACTCAACTTTGGTAATCGGACCTCATTTATTTATATCTCTTTCTTTTCTTCTATGCTCTCTTTTTATCTTCTGAGACCGGTCATGATAGTTGATTCATTAGTTTTGTATTGATGTATGTTAGTCTAACCTTCTAAGGCATCTGTTACTCCCATATTTTGTCAAAAATTCTTGGGCAGATTCAGTGTTAACTGTTATTCCCTCAAATGTGGAAGGTAAGGTGCCGATGCTTATGAGTATTCCAACATTTAGTCAAACAATGTATAAATTATTTGGTACAAACTGATACTGTTGGATTAGTACTAAAATCACTTTTCAATGAAATCAATTTTTATGACAGAATCCACATATTCTTTCACTAATTGTTGGCCAAAGATAAATACTGGAAAGTGTTGACGTCTCACAAGTCAAAATGGAAGGACAGCTAATACGAATTTTTGGCTTTTAGCTCGATCGCAGTGCGATAAGGAGATGTAAAGAATGCACTCGCAAGAGGGACAGAGTAAAGAAGATCTGGAGAGCAATATCTCTTTTATCTATGCTGTGGACAACAACCCTTCCTCAGGTAGCTCGGAGTACTTGCTTCTACCTGGAATCTCTCGTTACTAAGTACAGTAAACTTGTTTATATGGTTGAAAATAAGAGCCCTATAAAGGTGTTTGATTGAATACTGGTTTTATGCTCTACGGGTCGTATGCGCCTATTATTGATCTGAGTGCTTGTGCACGTAGAATCCACAAAACAACCATACATGTTAGAATCAATACATGTATAAGTATTGCCATATGTGCACTGTGCAAAAAATAAATAGAGAAAATGTCATTTTTGTACAGTACACACAATCATCTTTTTTTTACACAATGTTTGGACATGCATGTATTTTAAAATGGTCTAGTAATATGATTTTTTTGGGGGAATTTTGAGGTGCACATGTGTACTAACGATAATAGGTGCATTTGATCCTAAGGTTAATATATCAATTCCCCATATTTTTCGGTTTGCTATATGCTTCTAATTTTGTGATGTAATATGCTAATACGTGGGCTTTATATTCCCCCTGGTTAAAAAATAAGAGCTTACTTTTGGGTTTCTTTAGTACCTTTAGGTTTCAAGTAACAGAACGGTAGTAGGTTTGTTACCATGTTTAGCAGCTAGCCAATGAGCTGTTTCTCTAATAGTGCATTATGGTGCATCTAGCTATATGAAGGTCAAAATATTGAATCCAACTAAGTTTTGTAAGTAAGCTTGTAAACATGCTGATGCTGCCCTGCTTTCTTATGTTAAATCATTAAAACATCTCCAAATTTATCTCCTGTCCAGGCGATTTCTTGTTCCTTCGTTGCGTGGAGCTTTGTGGGTCTTGTAGAAAGGAGAGGTGAGCCCTGTCAGGGGGTCCTATACGTTTGCAATTGGTTTGGGTTTATTTCCATTACACTTGACACAAACGCGTGCTTTCATTGCTTACAGCTCTTAATCAGCCAGCTGTGCAGCCAGTACTAGTTGGCGCACCCTTCAAGTCAGAACTTGGATGTTCCTCTTGTGCTGGATTAAACGGGCCAACTGCTAAAGATTCCTCGTCTCCTGTCAAAGAACAGGAACAACCAGTTCCCCCAAAGACAGGGAAATCTTCTGCCGCTAGCACTCACAGAGACGACTCTGATAAGAAATCGACCAAAGGCGGTTAAATTTTGACACAATCCCGATTTGCTGCTCTTTCCATATACTAGGTAGGAAGGCGCGGCGGCGAGCAAGCAGTTATGAATAACCGATGAAAACATATTATTGGAATTACCATAATATTGGTAAGTGAAATTTACTTGGTATCTCCATATTCCTGTAATATGAACATAAAAAATGATATTGTAGTCAAGATATTGTTACTTTAGGAGTCCACATCATATTAATACAGCAGGGGATGCTTTCAAAAAAATACAGCAGGGGATTACTTAACAATTCATCCGTAGTGCACATCATACATACATTTCAATATATTTTAATATGAGTTAATACTCTTTACAAAGGCACTAAGGAACAAATATCTAGACATTGGGATGTCTACGTGGCAGTAGAGCGAGAACAACACATTTCACAATAGATCGGAGGTAAGCACACCCACACCTAGATAACCTATAAAACGAATATTTAGTTAATTTGTTGATGTCTTGCCTACAATCTGAAACAATATCACACACAATTGCACATATTCATTGAAGTGGTGGTAGATATGCACCATTTGGGCCTGAAGCAGCATTATCGAGCTCAAGAAGCACCAGAGAGATTTTGTGTTTTCATTATATTTTTTACTCCCACAGATTTTCCTGAATGATTTTCAGAATTTTCTCCTATATCAAGGAATCTCAGTTGTTGGTCAATTTCTTAGTCTGGCGAGAAATACATTCAACACTCTTGTTTTTCTCCAACCGAGAATACTTAGTCTTTCGACGTCTTTAGCTCATAACACTCCATCACCACTACTAATAAAAGATCCAGAGGGTCTGATCCAAACAATCCTGGCCGTCAAACTAACAGATCCAACGCGCCACAATCTTTCTGTGTTTGATGGAGCGGAACACCCACGGACGCGCTAATCCCTCGCTAAAGTAATCAAAGCAATCGCCATCCACGTCCTGCTCCACAACTTCTGTCACAATCGTAACTACTCCCGTCCTCACATCTTCCCCGTCGCAATGCTCCGCCCAATCCCGTCGGCCGTCGCAGCACCGTGTCTTGCCCTCCTCGCGCCTTCCACAACCCAGCCCGCCCTCCCGACGGGCGACGCCACATGGCCGTACTGCACCGATAGGCGGGGAGCTCATCGACGTCCTGCTGCCCGAGGCAAGGAGCTCATCGACGTCATGCTCCTCAAGAAGAGATGCTTACCACCGTTGTCTCCCTCGCCTCCACGGTTTCCATGGGCGCCCATCGTCACCATCAGAGAGAACCGTCCATGCCCAGGTCATCGTCCGACTCGTATGTTTTCCAAACCTTTTAATTTTTGTTAGCTACCACATCAAACAGACAGTATCCCACATCTTATCTTTTCTGCAACTTCATAGTTTTGGGTGGCTAGATGCAGATTTGAAATCACCAATATTGAATCCTGCTCTGAACGAGAATAAATTGATTTACCTTTAGAAGCTTGCTGATGAAATTGAGTAGAGCTTTTCTCACGTGGGGTCCTTGCACGGTATGTAATTGTGAGGAGGAATCGGGCCCAGTTTTTCTTGTGCATATAGAATTTATAATGAACATCTCGAGGACCTTGGCATGTTTATTTCTGTAGTACAAAAGGATAAAATTGCCCGAACTCATGTAGTACGAAGAAAATTTAAAGCTGCACAATTAGAGTGTAGATGCTTCAAGGTTCCTTATAATGTCTCATTTTTTGCCTCGCCTGTGGCACTAGGGGGCAGAATCAATAGTTCCGGTCGTAAAGCTCCCACACCCTTAACAACCAGTGAATTTCTCTACAATGGGTTCAGATGTACTGCAAGGTTAAATTTATTTGTAAGAAATGACATGCTACTATTACTTGCAGTATGAAAATGATCGATTGGTTTCAAAACATTCATGCCTTTTATTGTAGGGTGACATTGGCAAGTTTTAGTTATCGAGCAAGCTAATATTACTTGCTATGAGTACTGAAACAGTGAACGTGCTCTTACATATATCTCTTACTACTTGTAGTATTGTCAAATTTTGTAGGTGATGTTTGCTGCTTCAAACGTAAATAGATTGTATAATTTGTCGATAACCTCACGAGAACACATGTACGGTTTTCCAAACCATATATCATAGCATTAATTCATTTATTTGTTCTCCTTTAGAGTGCATATCATGTATGAAACTGCTTCTGGTTATTATTCAGTTTTGCAGCCAGTAGTAGTCATCATGGCTACCGGGGAGTGCAGCTCGCCCTGATACCGAGCACAGTAGCCTAAGTGGGCGCCTGTCATTTTCATGTCTGCCAGAGCCTGTGTGGTGTGCGGAAAGCGGTGCCACTGTCAATGGTGGTTAGTAGCGGGCGAAGTCTAGAAAGATCACGTTGTATACTCTACCTTCTAGCGAGTGGTTTAATTATAGAAGTAAAATTACTTGCATGTGAGTAAGAAAATGTTCTCCAACTATTTAGGTATATCCTTACTGTTATCATCATAAAATAGCATAACATATCACCACATATTATTTACCCTTCGGGCAAGCGGTTTAATCCTTTCGTTCAAATACATGCATGTATTAAACAATTGTGCTACGATTATTTAGGTAAGAAACTTTTCTCGGAAGATCTCAGAGACCGTTACCCAGTGGAAATAGTTGACCATAAAGGATCCGGAGAAGTATAATCTCATACCGAAGCAGCTGAGGTATCATACACAGATTAACCTTTTTTTAAAAGTTCCGTACGTTTTCATCGGCTGTTTCTAACAGTTATTTTCATCTCCATTACTGCAATTTTAAATTGTAGATTGACATCTATGTCAACATCTCAGGGGTGATAAGGAAGTTATCTTTGGAGATGCAATCTCAAAATACGGGTGGTCATTACCATGACAATCTATTTTTTCCTGAACATGTCCACTATTTCTGCTACCTGACAAGTGTTTATCTAGCACAGGGGCTCCACGTGCTCTATCTCACATGACCAGCTCCAGGTGGGAAACTTGTCACCATACTTCCCTATAATGTTTAGAGCTATTTATTCGGAGCCCATGTATACCACTCTATGTTCACATATTTCTGTATAAGAAACAAAAATAAATGTTAGTTGTGGTGTGTTTGTCCACGATTAAGCATTGTTAAATGATTTTGTGTACAATTAGCTTTGTAGTTCTTGTGTTCACAAAATCAACAAATGAAATATTGTATTTTCTTGAGTTCACCTTAGCGCCTTACTGCATGTTTTCTGATCTTTCGTTTTTAGACTGAAGAGCAGCAGCTCATGCTTGAGCAGACAACACGTAGTCCGACACTTTCAAATATGAACCAGGAAACTATGCCTTAAAGAAACAAAGCATTGCTCAGTTCCAAAGTTTGGTGAGTAGTAGCAATCCTTCTTCCATGATCAATGACGCTGTTACCAGTAATATTGTGTTTTCTTGAGTTCACCTTAGCGCCTTAGTGTCATGCCCCGAATTCATATTTCTCCCATGCAAATCCGCGTATGTGCCTTCTGAGTTGAAGGACTATAATTAGTAAGAATTGTCCCCCCCCACCCAAACATAGATACATTTCCATGTACATTATTTCTTTAGAGCAGCTCCTGAGAATCCCCCCGGAGGCAAGAACATGCTATTGAAGTTAACCCAATGGTTTAGTTGATTCTTCATGGTGGTGTGAAAGGTAGGACTATTCTGCTGTCAAGTTTTCAAAATACATATTCCAGTAGATTTTTTTTCATGTCTGTTCTTTTAATTATCAGTAAAACCTTTTTTCACGACATTTAAAAAAGTTAAGTAGTGTACACACCATGGGCACGCTATTAATCATCAATAACCATCTGGATTATAAGTTGTACTTGTAAATCTTTAAGAAGTCGTTTGGATGCCAGTCTTTCCTTTTATTTGTAGCATTTTGAAATAAATACATGTATTCATTTCATTTACATTGTAATTCCAGAAATAGACACTTGTTTGATTGCCACAGGAATTGCAAATGACAGCAGAATTTAATATTTAATTTGTAAATAGCTTCCATAGAGAAATGCAAATGATAGGTCTCTGCTCGGAATCGTGTTTACCCATGGCGTTATTTTGCTGGATTTGCTAAATGAAATGACGATCCAATTCAAACAGTCCACCTATGGAATTCCAAAATGAATTCCAGGATTTCAGGCCTAAATGATGGATACCAAACGACTTGTAAGACTTCTCGATTCTCTAAAGCTACACTTATATATGCTTTGCTATGAACTTATTTTGTATTATTTAAAAAAATCATACGAGTTGGAACATTCTCAAGCGATTCAACATTTCCTCGGAGATAAAAAAATGAATCAAACGTGTCTTCAGAGCATCTCTAGCCGCGTCCCCCAAAGCGTCTCCCAAACCGCGCCGGATTGAGCGTTTGGGGGACGTCGCTCCCCAGCCGCGTCCCCAAACGTCGCCCCCAAACATTTAAAATACTTTTTTTGGCATTTTTATTTCAATTTCCACAAACTAATACATAATTGGGAACGTGGTTTACACGAAAACACAGTTAGGCACATGGTTTTCCACAAACTAATACATAGTTTGAACCGTCGTGGACACAAATATAAAATTTTGCAAAGAAACTAAACCTAACTAGGCCGTGCATCGAAGGTTTCCTGTGTTCGCTGCTAAGAAAGAACACTCGAGAGACACCCAGTCACCTAAACTGGAAAATCCAGCGGGAGGATGGTGCCCTTGTTGGTTCTACCGATGAGGCGAACATCCAGTAACCTCCGTGCACGTGTTCGCTGCGAAGAAAGAACACTCAGTCGTCCTCCTCGTCGGTGTTGTCGCCGTGGTAGTCCCGACGGCACCGCGTCTCATCGAAGACCTTGACGCTCATGTCCCTGTCGCCGAAGTAGGAGAACAGGAGGATGAAGCCGGCTTCGAGGCTGTGGTGCCGCGCGAACTTCTCCCAGCCGATGTTGAGGTACATCTTGCCGCGCGCGTCGTAGATCACGTCGACGATCCACCGGTAGTAGCCGCACGCAGCCTCCCGCAGATGCATCATGCGCGGGCGGTCGTCGCCGGCGACGTAGTCGGCGAAGGAGTCCGGCAGCCTCTGGATGCCACGCGGGTCGCCCTTGAGGACGAGGACGAACTCGAACCGCACGTCCGGCTCCACGTCCATCTCCGACGATGAAGCCGGCGGCGTGGAAGGCGACGGCAAGCGTTCAGCTCTGCCGCGGCCACGACCACGACCACGACCACGACCGCGAGGTCGGCCTCCGCCTCTACCAGACATAGCGTCGAGTCTTGTTGAGATGGTGGTGGCTAGGGTTTGGGAGAGAGACGCTAGGGTTTTGTGTGTGAGAGGGACGATGAGAGGCGGCCCTTTTATAGGACGGAGGGAGGCGGAGGAGCGGTGGCGCTCATTAACGCCGGCACGCAGAGCTAGGCGCGACGGGACGCGTCACTGCGTCGCTGCGGGAACAGCACCGTCGCTGCGGGAACTGCACCGCCAATAACTTCCGTCGCGAGGTAGGCGACGGTTAGGTTAAAAAATTATTGTGCCGCCGACGAGTCGGCCCCGCCACTCCCCGCCTCGCTTTTCGGTGTGTCCGGCGTCCCCGGTGCGTCTCCTATGGGACGGGGACGGGCTCGGGGCGCCGGACACTGTATCGGGGCGCGCCGGACAAAAATGGCCTTTGGGGAACGCGGCTGGAACGGTTTTTTGGTCCGGCGCGCCCCAAATCTCTTTGGGGGATGCTTTGGGGGACGCGAGTGGAGATGCTCTCATTTTTTTTTTTGAAACGGAGGCAAAAGCTTTGCCTCATTCATTCATTAAGAAGAAGGTGCCCGATTTTTAGGAGAAAACCGGGCAAAAACCAACAACAACAGTGCCGAAGCACACCCAAGACCACACACCCCACCACAAGGGCACACCCAGCCATCCTGGCTACCCACAAAAGCTAAGAAGCTCCAGCCGGCCTATGCCAAACAGATGACTCCTCGAAGAGAGACCGGCAGCTTCGCTTCTGACAGTGAGCCTCGGAGAGGAGATGCGCAGGACAAGCGTCGAATAGGACCTTCACCGGACCGCCCCTCGAAGGTCATCGTACACCGCCCGAGGGTGGCTTCGACTTCACATCAAGAAGAGACCACCGCGAAGACATTCGAACACGCCGGAACGAAGCCGACTAACATGACCTTGCCGCAACCAGACCTTGGTCACCACCATCGTCGTTGCCTCACAAGTCTCCACCCGGAAGACCCGCATCTCCGGTTGACCTCCTGCCAACCCAGATGCCCTGTGTGTCGAGGCGCAGGAGGGCGCGAAGGGGATCATCAACTTCAAGACGACGCCCTCAAGAGGGGGCACGACGAAGGATCGACGCCGTCGTCCGATCCCGCGGGATCTAGGCTTTCGCCCGAAGATGTGAACCCGAGGCAGCGAAGGTCGTAAAGCTCCACGACCGCCCTCCAAGAAGGACGGCGACATCCGCAGACGCCGCACGGTCAGGCTTTCGCTTGGAGCAAACGATCCACCGCGGCCTCACGCGGCCGGACAGCGAGACGAAGACCGAAACCGCTGCCAGCCCGCACTCCGCAGACACACCTCATGCGCAGAAGCGGCGCCACCGCCGCACACAAGCCACCACCGCCACCACAACCAGACCAAGGAGCCCGCAAGCTCCGCTGCCACCACCCGCGCCACACGGGGCCGAAGAGCCGAGCCGCACCATCGCTGCCTACCAAGCTCGCCGAGAAGAGTCCCGCGGGCGCCGCCAACCGCCACAGAGAGGGAGCTTCGACGGACACCAACATAGGGGTCCAAGGCCGAGCCGTCGGCCGCAGCAGCGCGAGCTCCCCGGTCCAGCCGCCATGCCGCCCTCGCGGCCACAGCGGCCGCCAAACCAGCCGGAGCACACATCGGGCCACCACTCCGCGGACCACCTCCGCAGCAACGTCCCGCGCCGCTGCCCACGGGTAGCACACCGCGCACCCCGGCCACCCCCGCGCCGCACGCCGGCGCCCGGCCAAGCCCGCACCGCACGCCGGCCGGGGGCCGCGCTCGTCGCCGTTCTGCCGCCCACACGGCCCGAACGCCGCCGAATCCGCCGGACCGCCGCCACAGCCCGCCTCACCACCAGATCGGGGCGTGCTTGCCCCGGATCCGCCACCCCACGGTCCCGGAGCCGCCGCTCCGGCGCCCTAACGCCGGCGAGCCGCCATTGACGCCCCGGCCCGGATCCGGCGCCCGCCCGCGACGCGACGAAGAAGGAGCCACCCCCGGCACCATTTGGCAGCGGGGGGCCGCCGCCACCGCGGCGCGGAGGCCGGCAGCAGCGGTGGCGGAGGGTCGCCGGGTAGGAGGACGGGGGCGGCGCGGGATTTCGCCCCCGGTGTCGCCTGGGGTGCGACACGGGGGGAGCTTTCAACATAAATGACATAGTGGTTGAAGTTGGTATGCCCGAACTCTGGTATATTCTGCAACTACTTGACATATTGGTTAGTGGGAACAAAACAATATTATGATACAAGTTGTCCATTCATGTCTCTGCATTACTGTATTGGTCCCTGTATGTATAACTGTTCCCGATGTTCAATTTTTGAATCTACAAAATGTTGTAACCTCTAAATTCTCCTTCAGGAGATCTTGCTGGCATATTTTCAACATGGCTTGGGACCTTTCTCTCGAACGGGTGCGTATGATGCAGGACTGTGGCAGCATGTGACGTGCACATCTTTTCACTTAACTTTGGGTCACAGAGCGTGGTGCTTTACAACCAGGGCGGGTCTCGCTGCCGGATCAATGCGCAGGACCCACGATCTACAAACAACAATAGAAAGCCAATCAAGAACGGAAGAACGGGAGCATGGGGAGCTGTACTGAGAGATCATAATGGACAGGTCATTGCCTCGGCATGGGACTATATTTCTCACTGCAATTCAGCAACTGTAGGGGAAGCAGTAGCATGCCTGGAAGGCCTTAAATTAGCACTGGCAAATTCATCCTTAAATCTGATTATTGAAACTGACTGTGCTGCAGTACTGGAGGTGTTTAAATCTGATAGTATGGACAGATCTGAGTCTTGTGTTATAGCAAAGGAATTTAGACTGAAGAAGCCCCCTGATAGACAAGTCGTGTTAGCTAAGATTAGCAGGGTCTATAATGCTGTAGCTCATGAGCTCTGTCAATTAGGTCGTAGAGAGTTGAGTGGTGGTGTGTTACAAAACTCGGTTCCGACCTGCGTGTCGAAAGCGGTTTTGGATGATTGTAACCAAAACTTTGTTATTTGATTAATACATTGCCAGTTTTCAAAAAAAAAAAGAACGGAAGAACCTGGAAACTCAAGTGTACGACATTCTTTGTCCGTCCAGATCGCGGTACATGTTCGGACTGCTCTGGATTGTAGAGGAACGAATTTAAGGCTCTACTTTAGATGGGGTGGGCTGCACCCATTCTAGGACCTGGAACATAGGAAACACGATATTATTTGAGATCGTTAGATCGACAAACCAAGTCTGGTCTTTAGCTTTATAAAGAAGATCTCACTCTGAACAAAATTACTTATGTAAGGTAAAAAAATTATGAAGTATCATGACTTAAGTAAACATCCCGCTCCAAAAATACCGATCCCGCACGAACTCCCTCCCGCACCCACTCCCAACCCTAACCGCCTCCCGCCGCTGCCGCCGGTAGCGCCACCGGGCAAAGACCGCGGGGCGTGGCGGCGGCGGCCCTTCCTCGTTGCCGCGCTGGGGACGACGGCCGGGATCCCTCCTCGACGCTGCCACCGGGTCGGACGTGGATGGTGCTGGGCGGCGCCGGCCAGACCTTGATCTGCGCTCTGGTCCCCCGCCTCCCGTCGGCTCCTCACCGCGGCACGCCGGAGGTGGCTGGTGGTGGGGGCGGTGACCAGGTCCTTGATCCGCGCCACTGTCCCCCGCCTCTCGCTGTTGCGTGGAGGTGATCTTGGGCTTCTCCCGCGGCACGAGGTCGCCCGGGGTAGCAGCCTTGGGTTCGACGGTGGAGGCGGCCCTCTTCTTCGCCGGAGATGGTCGGCCTGTGGATGGTGGTGGTGGGTCTTTCGATCTATCACCGCTTTCTGGCGGCGAGGTGGAGAGGCGTGGAAGCCGGCGACGGCTGATGTCGCTGGTGGAGGGCTGGCTATCGGCTGCGGCGGTGCCCAGGGCGTGTGCGGTGTCTCCGGAAAACGCGATCTTCGCTTGGTGTCTCGTGGCCAGCCCGGGATGGTCGCCGGCGTGGGGGCCCGACCTGAATAAAGGCGGTGGTCCTAGGGTCTATCTTGGGCGAAGATGAAGACTTACTAGAGGTTCGCTCTTCTCGATCTGGCAGGAGTGTTGAGTTCCGGAAGGCGCTGCCGGCGAATGTAACAATGTTTTTTTTTTGCCTGGAGTTTGCTAGATCGGTGGTATTCGGTCGTGCGCACCCATGCTTTTATTCCGGCCGATTGGTTCTGGAGGGAGCGGCGCGAAGCTCTGGTCTGTGTTAGCATCAAGAGACATTTTGGTCCATGATGCAGTCAGATGAAGGGAATAACATGAAGACCGGAGCGGAGGATTAGCTAAGGGAGATTTAAGTCTCCGCGTTGTTGAGGGACTTGCTTGGTGTCCCGGGCTTCGCAACAATCATATGAAAGTGGGGGCGGCAGCACAGGTGAAGTTCAGAGTCCTACCTTTCAGGGTGAAAACCCAAGGTTTGGCCTTAACTGGTTGTGCCTGGCAATGACCTTGTTGGAGGCATTGTTTTGAGAGCGGGACTATCTTCAGGGTGAAAACCTAAAATCTTTGGTCGGACAACGACGGTGCCGGTGCACTGTTTCCTTCTTGGAGGCGTCGATTTTGGAGATTCTGTATTTCAGGTGTTGTCTTGGTGGTGGTTTGTATTGCTGTTGCTAAGGTTAGGATGCCATAGCAGGACTTCTATTTCTTAGTTTTCTTTTCTTTTTTTTGGTTGTGTGCATCCGTACCGCTATTAGGGTGCTGCGTTGTTGCAGAGGCTAGATGTAATTGGTATCTTTTGATATTAATATATTCCCTTTATCAAAAAAAAAAACCGATCAAATTAAAAAAAAATAAACATCATGGATCCCATTGAGTTTAAAAATAAATATATAATCAAGTATCAAGTTTTGAGTAGCCTTTATTATTTGTGAATTTAATTACATTGCATTTTTTTCTTTTTGGATTTTTTTTGTACTGCTATGTATAATTATTAATAGATTGGAGTCTTTTTTGTGTGCAAAATATACCTTGACTGAGGAGTCGTGTGGTGCAGGTGCAGTAGACGTGTCCGATTCAGAGATATTTTGCTTTTGGTTGGGGAACGAGTCACAAGTGTGTAAGAAAAATAGTGTCATGATCATTTGAGGATTTTGAGAAATACTCAATTTTTGATAATTCTATTTATGGAATATATTCAAATTTCTAAATAATGTCATCATGTGGTTTCTCAATGTTATATTTCATGGAGTAATTTAGGGAAATATATCGGAGCAGTTGTGTTTTGCTCCGTATCATGATACTTATTCAACATTTATCATTATTTTAAATTAACTTTGATTACTCCTTGATAGAGAATGAAGCTATAAACAATATCTGTTCGTGGAACATAGCATTATTGATCGCATAAGTAGGTAGAACATCACGAGAGAATCATAAAAATGATAATGTTTTTTAGTAGAGGGTGCATACGCACCCGGGAGCCGAATTGAATTTTACCTTATCACTAATTATAATACATACGCGGTATAAGTCTGTGCATAGGGAATTTTGAGGCAAAGATATGTCTGCATATCACACACCTACAATATTGGAACACGAGAGCGATTTAAGTGGCTTTGGTAAAAAAATCTCGCTATTTTTTGAATTCAAATTATATATTTATACTATAGATTATGAGACATGTGTTACACGTGCACCCTTACTAGTATATTGAAGTGCAGCATGCACTGCTTCATTCTCAGCTGCACGGACATAGCTATGTGGATAGCGCTGACAATAGTATGGTCCAAAGCTCTTATGCAGGTTTTTTGCTGATGGAAAGAACACTACAGTGATGATATCATCTGTTTTATAATTGTCAGGATGTTGACTTTGGTAGTTGAAGCTCATCTATCATTGCATCTAGTACATCTTTGCGTCGAGGTCCGATGGCCTCCATGGTGCACACCTGGTAAAGAGAGACAAATAACACATTGATATAGGCATCCCCAATGAGCCTGCCGAAGATGGTACCCGGGGTTTACTGAAGGTCCATGAGTCGACGAATACGAAGCTCGAAAGCCCAATTAGCTGTGGATATGGAAAGATAGAATTGTATTAGGAATAAAGAGATTTGTAACTTTACGGGTCGAACTCAAAGAGTCTCCCGGAATATGTAACTTGTACAATACGAAACCCTCGGCTCCACCTCCTATATAAGGGGGAGTCGAGGGACGAAGAAAAGATCGATTCTCATTGTCAACACAACCCTAGTTTTCTAGCAGTCGAGTACTTTTCCGGCTGAAACCCTCGAGATCTACTTGCCCTCTACTTCCACGGAAATCCTAGTCTACAATTCGTAGGCTTTGATAAGTCGATACCTTGTCAATTGGCCCCATCTGTAGGGATCGCGACGACTGAATTTCGTTATCCGTATCATCAACACCTAGATCGCATCTGGCCAGTTCAACAGCCTCAGGCGCTATCAACTTCTTGCGAGGTTCTTGTCGCGATCAAGTATCGATTTGAAGTCGGGCTCACAGGATCGGTCCGAAAATTCCAAGCATATAATAATTATTTTGCTTCTTCGATTGGTATCCTGGATGCTACAGCTCGTCTCTCCATGGTGCGGCACGACGATTCATTGTCTAGATATAAATTATTGTCAACTCGTCCGTGGCTGAACTCTAGACGGTTCTGTTACGGCGGCACGCGGAGAAAATCAAGATGCATGGGATCATCGGAGGAACTAAAGCGACTAGACGGATCATTGATCAAGTACCAATGGCAAAAAGCAAGACACGTCTCACGTGATAGACATGGATCAAATCCCTCTGGTATTATTACTGCCACATAGAAGAGAAAGTTCCTGCAAGATCTGTATACTTCAACATGAATTCTAGATGAGGAGATACGCACGCACATCAATCAAATTGAGAACAAGAACACCTCATCCGACAAAAAACCATCAGCTTCGACTCTTCGCCAGTGTGCTCCCGCAAGTACCCACTCGTCGCCACAAATTCGCCATCCGGCACAATAATCATCAGGTGTTATATTTTCAATTAACTAGTACTTGCAAATTTTATTTTGTTAAATATTTTTTGGCTCGTACTATTATTTGCGGGCAGTTTTTTTTGCGTCGTAATATAACTGCAGATCGGGAATAATCTTCGACTACTTTACTGTGTTGACTCCATTCGCCATCACGCATCTGCCGTCGCGCACTCGATATCTCGCACTCACCATGCATAGGTCAAACTTCAACAATGATCGTGGATCCATAGACTCATTGTGAATTTATCTTCTTCGGCTCAGTGGATTTGTTTTCTTCGGCTCAGTGGATTTATTTTCTTCGACTTAGTGGATTTATGTTCTTCGGTTCTGGATATATCTTCCTCGGCTCAATGGATTTATCTTCTTCGGCTTACTGGATTTATCTTCTTTGGAATCCTCTTAGAAGGTTATCATTGGTTTCCTCTAATATAATATTACCCGACGTATTGTCGGGTCACTAGATTTATCATCTATGATTATTACTGGATCTATTTTATTCGGGTAATTGGATTCATCCTCTATGATATCGGCGGATTCATCTTCAATATATGTTTCATATTTAATTGCGTAATCTTCAGTGTGGATTCATCTCAAATACTTCATCTTGGATTAATCTCCAATACTTCATTTTCAATGGCCTAATCTTCAACGGTTTAATCTTCAAATGATTTCATCTCCAATGGTGTAAATTTCCAGTGAATTCATATTATATTATTGTTAATGGCTTCATCCTAAATGGCTTCACCTTATATGACGTCGCGACTTCGTCAACTTCTTCCGACGTCATGGCTAATACTCGGGGGCTCGAAAGCAACTTCGCCGCGGGTCACAACTGCAAAACGGCGCCTAAGCAACAATCATGATATCACCCCAGCAGCGCTCGGGGGCTCGGCTATTTCTTCATCAACAATATGGTGGCATCTATTTTCGCTATTTGGGGGTTTCTACTTCGGCTCGACTTCTTCTCTGCACTCGAATACTTCATCGCGTGTCGACTCCGTCGTGTCCAATAAGCTAAGTGTTCCTTTGATTTACATAAAGTTGATTATCATTTACTTTCACCGCACCCGACACTCGGGGGCTGCACCATACTTCTTCACTTTACGTCTCAGGTCGACAAAACAAGAACTGCGCCTACAAAGATTTCTCCAAAGAGAAATCGATGAAATTGTCTTCAAGAGAGAACCCGAAGAAATTTTCTTCAAGGAGGAACTCGACAAAAGTTTCTTCAGGGAGGACCCGATAAAATTGTCTTCAAGAGAGAACCTGAAGAAATTTTCTTCAAGGAGGAACTCGACGAAATCTTCTTAAGGGAGGACCCGACGAAATTTTCTTCAGGGAGGACCCGAATAAATTGTCTTCAAAAGAGAACCCGAAGAAATTTTCTTCAAGGAGGAACTCAACGAAATCTTCTTCATGGAGGACCCGACAAAATTTTCTTCAGGGCGGACCCGACGAAATTTTGTTCAAGGAAAAAAAAAGGAGGAAAAATCTTCGAGTCCATATACTCGTCATTTATTCCAATTGCATATTCGAGGAAAAACATACTTCAAGGAAGTCGATAAAGAAAGTTGAGCCTACACCCAAGTGCAAACACTCGGCTGTAGCCTCGGGGCTACTCCCATCGGGAGCGCTGGTCGCGCACCCGAAGAAATAAAATTCAATATAGCAAGGCAATATAGAAGGAGCATCAAGATCCTATCCGACAAAACATAGCAGCCCGAAAAATGGATCATTACATCAGCCGAACAAGGCACTAGACAACATATTCGCGGAGCGCGTCCGCCGCAGTAAAAACTCCGAATGTCGTGACTCGTAAAAAGGCTACGAAGGTAAGACCCCAGGATCCGTCCTGTGTGGCGTGGCATCGCACTCGAATGCGCTCTACTACTTTATCCACATCAACAGATGTGAAGAAAAATCCCGACGGACGCGCTGTGGACCCAGTAATTTTGCTGAAATTCAGTTTCGGTAAGTCCTATAGCGGCACGTTCTGAAATACGCCAGTATCCCGAATTCGTGTCCGGGGACGCGAGTTTGAAGTAGGTTTATTCGGATTTGCCACTAGAGCAATTAACTGGTACCCGATCCGTCAGATGAACCAGCCGCATTTACCAATATCCATGTACAATATATTTAACGAAGAAAATAGTGTCTCTTCGGTCTCGAAGAATTTGAAAAAGAGAAAAAGCACGGAAATTTCATTCGATTTTGTACGTATATAAATGTTTGTAGACTCAACTTGACTCTGCGACTCGAGTGGAGCCTACTCCCATCGGGAGTGCAGGGGTTTCATTAAGTCTTCGAACAAGAGTCGATAAAAAGGGGGCGGCGGCCAGAAATATAGTCAAGTTCTTCATTGAGTAGTACAACTTGAGTCTATGCCCAAGTGCAAGCACTTGCCCATAGACTCGGGGGCTACTCCCATCGGGAGCGCTGCCGCGCACCCGATAAAGATGGAAATATTGAAAAAATTAGCAATATAGCGACAAAGATAATAAAAAGGTGAGCCTACAACCAAGTACAATCACTTGGTTGTAGCCTCGGGGGCTACTCCCATCGGGAACGCTGGTCGCGTACCCGATGAAATTGAAGAAGTCAATATGAGCATATTTCGAGTTATGATATAACTCTTCATATACTCCCATCGGGAAGACAAGATAAAAATATAGGAGTCATCATATGACTCGAATAAATGTGCCATTCCAACAGCCGAAAAAGGCACTCGACAATATATTCTCAGAGCGCCTCAGTCGCGATTAAATCTCTGAATGCCGTAAAACTTTACGAAGGTAAGACCCCGGGATCCGTCCTGTGTGGCGTGGTATCGCACATGAATGCGCTCTGCTACTTTTTTTCGTATCAACAGATGCGAAGAAAAATCCTAACGGACGCGTTAGGTACCCGATAAAATATGACTGGAGTTCGGCATATGATAAGACCTTAAGCGGCACATGTCGAACTACGCCAGTATACCGAGATCATGTCCAGGGGCTTGATCTTGAAGTAGTTTTTTGCGGGATTGCCACGAGAGCAGTTAACTGGTACCTGATCCGTCAGATGAACCAGCCCCAACTACCGTAATCCCTGTACAATATATGGTTATTTTATGAAAGTTGTTTAGCGACTCGAAGAAATCATGTGTTAATTGTAATGATGGAGATTTTACTCGACTCTTCGATTCAAGCAAAATCTCAAGGGCTAGTGACATAGGCATCCCCAATAGACGTGTCGAAGATGGTACCCGGGGTTTACTGAAGACCCATGAGTCGACGAATACGAAGCTCGGAAGCCCAATTAGCTGTGGATATGGAAAGATAGAATTGTATTAGGAATAAAGAGATTTGTAACTTTACGGGTCGAACTCAAAGAGTCTCCCGAAATATGTAACTTGTACAATACGAAACCCTCGGCTCCGCCTCCTATATAAGGGGGAGTCGAGGGACGAAGAAATGATCGATTCTCATTGTCAACACAACCGTATTTTTTTAGCAGTTGAGTACTTTTCCGGCTGAAATCCTCGAGATCTACTTGCCCTCTACTTCCAGGAAAACCCTAGTCTACAATCCGTAGGCATTGACATGTCGATACCTTGTCACACATAAGGCAAGGAATCATCACCCGACCTTAGGTATATGTAAACAACTGCCACACTTAGCTGCATGAACTAAATAGCTAATCTAATTAGGACTTTGTCTCATGTGAATCATGTAGACAAAATTACATAATAATTTATACCATCCTATATAACAAGAAAACATTTTGTAAGACGATTTAGTAAACTATCGTTTCATTAGTCATGGACTTATTGAACATATTAATGACACTACCAGGTTCATTCCATAGACAGCTCTAAAGTGCACTACTAATTCCACAATGGATAAACATACGACAAACACTGGAATGGCGTGAAACAATGGTAGGATTGACCAAGCAAGGTAAGGCACGCTCCTGTAGTATTCTATACAGATAACCCTCGGAGCAATATAACAATTGTACCACACAGAAAATGATCGTACGGAGATCCCTTTGCATCATGGACAACCGAACAATTGTACTACTATTAAATGATGATCAAATTGTAAGGTGTTGCGTGTTGAACAAACGAATCAGCGGACCATAAATGACTTGGCGAAAAAATTGTTGTCTGATCTCCATATAAGAGGAGGCACATATGTCATCAGTAACAAGACTATTATAGATTACAAAGATGGAATGGGTGAAGACGATTGCTTCTTACTAAAGCAGGCCAGGCATGGCCAGAAATTATGCATGGCTTGCCATTCAAGTGATGATGTTCAGGAAACGCTTGGGTTACTAACAATAGGCTGCAACATTGAAGTGCAGACTGCATACAGGGACAACGCAGCTTGGTTGCTATTCGGCCATGTCTGTATAACATGTCCTTTATCTACCACGAATCATGCAAGAATATCTAGCCTACATGCATTATTTCATATTAGTATGATGCAAATTAAGATGTGAGAAAGATGCAAATCCTATCTCAGCTAGTCTCGTAATTAAATGGTTAGCAGTTGTTTTAGCTCTACCTATGTGAATATCCATAGAATTCAAGGTTCATATCTATGTGTAACCATCCATCTGTAATTTTTTTTTTTGAGATAAGAACACTTATATTAATAAACAGTAGCAGGCCGCCTCATTAAAAACCTTTCAGTCCCTTTAGGTACCCTGATAAGGAAAATAGTGCGTAAGTAACCTGCTGCCCAGAGATTACAAAGTGTTCAAACAAGCTTACAATCATTTGCTATCAAGTCCAACACACGCTGGAGCAGCATCACGTAAAATACCACTAAAGCCTGATTTACCGACTTGCGCCAACACATGCGCATCACCATTTGTCAAGCGGTCCACCTTCTTAACTTCGATATCTTGATACACCCTTAAAAGTTCACGCGCTTCCTGGAGGAGAGCCAAGCTGCCAGACATCTCCTGGTCCCTGTCCGACATGGCTTGGACAGCACGACGACAGTCAGATTCCAGCGTTGTTGGCCAGCGCCGAAGCTCGATGAGGTGTTTTAGACCTGCAAGACAAGCCATCATCTCCGCCTCTTCTGCACTAGCACACAAGGGAATGAATTTCCATTCGGATACCACTGGCTTCCCTGTGTGATCACGAATAAGGATACCAATACCAGCTTTCTTCGACAGGATATCCCAACCTGCATCGACATTCGCTTTCAGTCGCCCTTCCATTGGAGCTGCCCACGCAGGTGAGCCCTCAGATAAATCATGCCCAGAAATATTTGGCTTGGTAGCCAATTGAAACGACTGATGGTAGTTGTATATAAATGAACTGATGCCGAAATCGATGCTTTGGTGTCTCCATGAACGACATTGTTACGGTGGTGCCAGACCCGCCAAAGGAGAAAGATGAGCTTTCGATCTGGTGTCCTTAGAGGCATCCAACAAAGTATGCAATAGCCACTCTTTACCAGTATATTGGATCTTCTCATCGGGAGGTAAATTCCATAAGCTTCTCATCTCCTCCCGTAGCGCTCGAGAAAGTGTGCAACGAACAAGAGCATGGTGACCATCTTCATCTTCGCGACCACATATTGTGCAAACAGGATCAGTTTCAGGAATCCGACGATGTAGCCCCGTACGGACAGCAAGCGTGTCAGTTGCCACTTTCCATGCAAAAACCTTCATCTTTTGAGGGACGTCAGCTTTCCAGATAATGTTCTAGATACCCTGTTTCCCGTAGGTCCAGAGCTTGATTGTCCTTGACTCAGCCTATCAAGTGATGACTGAATGCCGAGCAGATATGCTGATCTGACAGAAAATATGCCATTGCTTTCACCGCTCCATGCAACAAAATCTTCACACGATCCGGAAGGAAGCTTGATTGACATAATAGCATCTGCATCGCGGGGGAGGCAGCACTCACGAACAGCTTCCTCATCCCATAATCTTGCCGTTGGATTTATCAACTCCGAGACCCATCTATTGCGGGAGTTACCACGTCTCCCCTCCACTTTCATAGCATCCGGCCTGGGAAGCTAATTATCGCGAAAGATCTTCACTTTAGACCCAGAACCAATCCTCCAAACCACACCTCGCTTCAACAATTCAAGATCGTGGAGAATGCCTTGCCATGTCTGCGACTGACTCTGTATAAAAGCGGTGTCAAGCAAATCGCCAGAAGGGTAATATCTAGCTTTCAACAATCGGGCACACATTCTATCAGGAAAGTGTATCAGGCGCCAGGACTGCCTTGCTAGTAGTGCTTGGTTAAAAACCTTAAGGTCTCTGAAACCCATTTCGCCTTGAGCTTTTGGCCGAGCCATTTTTTCCCACGACATCCAATGCATACGCCGTCTATTTTCCTCATCTCCCCACCAAAAATTGCGAATAATTTGTGATAGATCATCGACCAGGCCTGCTGGGAATTTGAAAACCCCCATAGCATAAGTAGATATAGCTTGAAGTACAGACTTAATAAGGACCTCCTTTGCACCTGAAGACATGTATTTTTCAGACCAGTCGTTGGCATGCTTTGAGAACTTTTCTTTTGTTGATTTAAATTTCCCACTCTTTAATCTACCTTCAGGCACCGGGTGTGACATAGGCATCCCCAATGGGCCTGCCGAAGATGGTACCCGGGGTTTACTGAAGGCCCACGACCCGAAGTTTATGAAACCCGGAAGCCCAATTAAGAGATAGTTTTGAAAAGATAGAGTTGTATTAGGAATAAAACTTGTAACTATTACGGGACGGACTCAAAGAGTCTCCCGGTTTCTGTAACTTGTACATCACGAAACCTTCGGCTCCACCTCCTATATAAGGGGGAGTCGAAGAAGAAAGAGCGGATCGATTTCATTGTCAACATAACCCGAGCTTTCTAGCAGTCGAGTACTTTTCCGGCTGAACCCTCGAGATCTACTTGCCCTCTATGTCTTACGAAAACCCTAGTCTACAATATGTAGGCACCGACAAGTCGATACCTTGTCAGGGAGCCCCAGGTATTTTTCCTCAAAACACTGAGTTTCATACTTCAGGATACCCTGCAGTTCAACTTGAACCGCCTCGATGCACTGGTCACCGAATAATATGGAGCATTTACCCATGCTTACCAATTGCCCAGTGCTCAATTGTAGCCTCAAAGAATAAGAGACTATCATCCGCAAATAGCAAGCGGGATATGCCAGGGGCTCTCCTACATATATGTAGCTCATGTAGGGCATTGTTTTCAATCTCTTTCCTGATGAGACAAGACAAACCATCAGCAACAAAAAGGAAGAGATATGGTGAAAGTGGATCACCTTGTCGAATGCCACGAGTTGGAGTAAAGGGGTCCAACATATGTCCGTTAAAGCGAATTGAGTAGCGCACAGTGTTAACACACGCCATTACCCACTGTATCCATTGACTGTGAAAGCCCAATTTCGCTAAAACCCCTTCCAAAAATCTCCAGTCCACGCGATCATACGCTTTGGCCATATCCAGCTTATACGCACAAAACCTCCTAGGGACAGATGATCCCATCTGAATAGAGTGGATGCACTCAAACGCCATTAGTGCATTATCCATAATAAGTCGTCCAGGGATAAAAGCACTTTGGGTTGGTGCAATAATATCCTGGAGAAAAGGGCGAAGGCGATTCACGAGGCACTTTGAGATGACTTTAAAAATCACGTTACACAAATTTATTGGACGGAAATCCCGTAGCTCCTCAGGATCATTCTTTTTTGGAATCAAAACAATGTAAGTATCATTGATCTCTTCCGGCATAATCCCATCAGAGAAGAACCGCTGCACAGCCAGGACCACTTCATCACGTAACAAGCCCTAATTTCGTTGAAGGAAGCGAGATGGAAAACCATCAGGCCCAGGGGCCTTGAGGGGGACAATCTGGAATAAAGCATCGCTTATCTCCTTCTCCGAGAAGGGGGCAAACAGTCTCGTGTTCATCTCCTCGTCCACACACTGGTCCAACAAATCTGTAATGATGTTTGGGTCGATGTGGTCGTCCCTTGTATAAAGATCCTGGAAGAACTCCTTTGTCATATTCTCCATCTCATTTGTATCCGATGTCCAAGTGCCATCGGGCCGCTTAAGCTTGCGGATATTGTTTTTCTTCCTTCGCCAAGAAGCTGTTGACTGCCAAAACCCACCGGCGGGCAGCGGCCTTGTCAACACCGTAGAGCCGGGAAGAGCCTAGAGCTGCGGCTGGCTGAGACCCCTCCGAGCGACGGCCCGCAATGCTCTTCTGGTCACACGCGGCGATGCGAAGTGCAAGGGCGTGCCACCTGACCTATACCTGGTCGGGAAGGTGATGGGGATGCCTCGCTTAGTTTCTGCGGGGCATACATGTAAACGTTAAATACGAGCCTCGATCGGCTCTCGGGTTATCCCGTGAATCGGCTCAAAGAGCCGATCCACCCATGATTCGTACGGGGTGCACGAATACTTGGTGGTCCTGCTTGATCAAGATAAAGCTAATTAGATCTACGACGATTTAGGGTTTTCACCGCATAATCGGATCATCCTACTCCAGGTTGGGCCTCGCGGCCACGCACGGTGCTCGTAAGCCGATCCTAAACAAGGCCTAAAAACCAACATGAAGTTGATCCTCGGAACATCCTGTTTAGGACTTGCGAACGCCACCCTACGTGCCACTGGATCCTCCCCCTTTGTAAGGCCTAACTATTGCGAGATATTAAACTAATCCTTGTAGAACAAGGAGCAATCGTAACGGATCAGATCTACTAAATAATGATCAAGCGGGTGCCGCCCCCACACCCGAGATAGGCGTGAGGGCGGCTAGATATGCAAGGGTTGCACTACGTAAGCATGCTTAAACGAAGAACAATGCTAACCCTAACACATCTAATGATAACTACGTTGCTCGCCATCAAAAGCGCTTCGATACGAGCAACGCATGAACAACGTGGGGCTTGTGCTGCCTAGATCGCAAGATGCGATCTAGGCAGCATGTCGCTTACCTGATAGAAACCCTCGAGACGAAGGAGTTGGCGATGCGCCGAGATTGGTTTGTTTTGGGGTTGAACGTGAGTTGTTGTTTATTCCATAAACCCTAAGTACATATTTATAGTCCAGGGGACTTTCTAATGTGGGCGTGCACCAAACCGTGCACGAGTAAGATTCTACTTTCTAAACTAAGATGCGATCTAATATTTTACAGATACAAGGGCAATTAAACCCAACTTGGTATAACAGGCCGATTCACGTAATCCTCCATGTATACTTCCTTTAAGCCCATCTTGATTGCGGCCCACCTCCGACTTGGTCAAATTCTGGTGATAACACATGCCCCCCTGGTTTTGGAAATATTATTTCCAAAATCATCATGCTCTTCTCTCGTCGGGTCATGTCGTGGCATCACCGTTGCAGTATCCTTTGTCTCCTCATATTTTGCAGTGAGGAGCCATGATGCCGATAATGAGGGCAGCGAGGATTAGTAACATGGCATCAGTGGTATGCAAACAATCGGCTCTCCTTGAGCAATCGGTTCTTTATTAAAAACCCTCCTTTATTACTGAAGAAGCGTTTCCAGCCAGTCGTTTTGCTGATAGTCAAAGTCACACGATCTTCAAAAAAGAACCGATGGCGCCGCATCGGTCTCTCTCATAAACACACTGGGTAACGTCGAGCTAGCCGCCCTTCCAAACGGTAACCCGCGACCTCCATCTGCAAAGACAGAGTCAGATCCCCAAATCGCCGCCTGAGCAGTTCCAATCCACCACCACCTACACAGATCTCGACCGCGTGGCTTCCAATTTCTTCAACGCATCTCATGGCAGAATCAGCCAACACCGATACCACGGTTTCCGGACTGAAGGTAATCCTCAACCTCTTCTCGCCGTTTGACTTGACACGGGATTAATGCAAACACCTGAATTAATGCCTCGCTCCGCTACTAATTTAGGTTTCAGACATTCTTCTGCCACATCCTTCTCTCGCAAATTCGATGTGCCTCGGTCCTCGTTCTTCTGAGAGCCCTGCCCTGTTAATTTCATGCGAAGCTAACAGAATCCCCTTTGTGAGCCAAAACCTAGATCTGACTTCCTGGGCCGACTGTCTGCGATCCTGGCCCAATCCCCCTGAAGGTTGGGTGGCATGGTACAATAGGGTATCAAAATCCCACTATGCCACTTGGGAAACCATAGGAATAGCCGATGCCCTGTCATTATCGCTGTCTCCTCTTGAGAAGAATGAGAACATCCCGAAAACCATCGGCTACTTCGGTCTGACGCACTGAACTGTTTCATGTTTGGTCATGGTCCTATGACTCCGACCCTGCTGGATGTGGCCATGATCACAGGGCTAGACATTGCATCTCCCAGCCCTTCTGCATTCAAGCTGCCAAAAGTCCCTTTCACTCTCTCCTCTAAAAAAGAGTGTACCAGCTGGGGTGCCTATCTCAATCGTTATATATAAACCAAAGGCCCTGTGACAGAGAGGGAGCACACAGCCTTCTTGAATTTCTGGCTGGAGCACTTCATATTCTGTGGTCCATCACTTGCTCCTACCAAGAATTACCTCCCCCTGGCCTATGAACTCGCTAAAGGCACCCAACTTGGCCTAGGCAAGCTATTCCTTGGAGAGATTTATCGATCCCTTCAACCGATGTCCGTCAAACTCGTTCACTCGCAAGACAGCTTAAAACCGGCGGCCCCTGGTGGTTCATTCGGTTGTGGGCCCAACTATACTTCCAAAGCCAAATCCCGGACTTCCCATCGCTGACCACCTGCACCTTTCCGGATGAAAATGGCAAGGAAATTCGATGCACCAGCCTACGGCCAAGCCCCGTATGGTCTCCGGGCAGCAGAGTTGATCCCCAAGGAAGCAAGCAGGGTGGTTTAAGATTTTCTTCCAAGGTTTGGACAACCCCTGTTCCACCCTTACACCGAATCGGCAAATTTTGAAAACCCCGTCTCTTTCCGATTGGATGACTTTGCCGATGACGTCGGCACTACAGCACTTGTACTCCCTCATGATTCGTCCTTGCTTTCTCCCTGTTGGCATGAGTACCTCGAACCGGATCATCAAGCCCGGTTATGAGTGTTATCAACCAGTAGTAGCGGCTCGACAGCTTGGTCTCGGACAGGTGCCTCCACACTTCTTCCTACACCACCTGACAGCAAGTAGAGCTGAACTGCCTGACATCCTCACTGCCCAAAGGTGCTATACTTTCTTTGATGCTTTGGCCATACCAATTCCCCACGACCTCCGTTTCTCCTTCACCACCGATGGTTTTGAAACTTGGTGGTCTATGTGGAAGACCCACGTCTTCAGGAGGGCCCTAGGACCGCAGTCGAAGGAGCTTGACGCCGAATATGATCCCCCGCCGACCAGGTACCGTCACTTAAGCATTTCTTGTAACCGCCTTATGGTGATTGTCCGTGACCCGACTCTTTTCTCCTGGCGGCAACAAGATGGCCCAGCTCCTACACAAGCCGACGGTTCCCCTTTCGTATTTCTTCCTCCGGCACCGAGTGGTTCTCTTCCGCGAGCTCGCCTCCCCGAAGAAAGTTATAATGCAGTAGTCGACCGATTTCACCGAAATCGGCTCCCAAGAGTAAAGCATCTTCGGGGCCCATTGCCCCCGAGCCTCGACTCGGGCGAGGACGGCGGTGAGGAAGGTAGCGGCCAGGAAAACCCCGAAGCGTAAAGCTCCGGCCCGGAAAGCTTGCGTGTAAGTTGGTTCAGACCCTGCAGGCGCTTGTCCGCTTTTTTCAAAGAATTTGTTTATGACGCGCTTGTATCCTTTCTTACAGGCCTCCACTGAAGGATCCTCCAGCGGGGCCGAAGAAACCAGCCAGGGAGACTCGAGCTCGGGTGATTCCGAGAGGTCAACTACCCGGAGTCAGACGGCTTCGCCAGCGCCGGCTTCCAAGAAAAGGTCGATCACCGGAACCCCTGCTCCTCAGGCCCCGACCAGATCAGGGTTACGTACGAAGCACCGTCGTGTCAAAAGGGCTCGTAAGAACCCACAAGCCTCTTCATCAAGCCAGGAGGCCTCAAATGTAATTATCTTCGTGGTCACGCTTTCATGCTGTCCTGTTATCATTTGGATCGGCTAATCACTTCCTCTTGCAGGCCGCCGAAACTTCTAGCGGGGATGTTGAGGAGGTACCGAGGCCGTCCGCTACCTCGGATCTAGCTGCCCCGACGCCAGCGGCTGCACGAGTGGCTGATCCAACCGAGTTCCCAGAAAAGCCGATCGTTACTGCATCGGCTGTTCCTTCTCCCTTGGGAGAGGTATGTCTCTCCTCCTTGGCTCCATCAGTTCCTCGTCACCTGCTAAACTCACTGTGTTTGCCTTATCAGGGTTGTGATCTCTCGAGCTTGCTTACGTTCGACCCAGCATCCATCGATCCCATTTCTTCCAAGGCAAGTGGGGAGCCGGATATTAGCACGGTCCGTGGCCAGCTCCAGCGCCTCAAGGACTTGCTCTCTACCTCTATTGAGGCTCTGATTGAGAACTCCGAAGAAGTCAAAGGCATCCTCGAGGATATCCAGCCTCATCTCCCTATGACCCTGCAAGTGAAGCTTTGGCCCGCTGTCACCCTGTCGGTCTTTAAGTCACGGGTGCAATCAGCTCGCCAAAGGATTACTCTTCGCCACTCCCAACTTCCGCTGAGAGCCGACATTGCCGAGAAGTGTCGACGGCTCAATGAGAAGAAGGCTGCTCTGGGACGCCAAGACGGATACTTCTGCCACTCGCACCGAACTCGAGACCCTGCACAAGGAGCTGGAGGACCTTGAAGAGAGGGTAAGGGTGACCAAACGGCTCATCCAAGACAAGGAGGCCCTTGTTGCCCGCTCTGAAGAAGAAGCAAAAGGCCTCACAACCGATCTGAAGACCGATCTGGCTGAAATCCGTTCCCTGAGCAATCAGCTGGTGACGGGCAAAGACGCAGATGACGAGGCTGAGATCGCTGAGGCGGAACGCATCCGTGTCGACGCCATCATCGCCCTTGGTGTGTTTCTTCAGTAGGGCCTTCATAGACAGATGATTTTTCACTGGACTGGGTCTTTCTGTAATTGCTACGTTTGCAACGTTTTGCTTCTCTCCCTTTTTTTTTTTACTGGCCGATTTTTACTGGCCGATTTTCCACCGGCTAACATTTACCATCTGTCTGGTGTGGTGACCATATGCCTCCCTCGAGCCGAATCTGTCTGGTAACTACAGATATCGGCTTTGCGTTACGCCAAGGCGCTGTACTCGCACGTCAGCTCCGTTGGGATTCGTGTAGCCGACGTGGTCGCTGTTCGTTAGATCGCCGTTGGACCCAAGCAGACCGTGTGGTGAACATAATCTTAGCCGACTCGCTGGGTCAAAGTCCTCTCATGAAGGTATCGTAATTCCCCTCGTGTAAATCTGGAGCACTAAGCTCCGTCGGGAGGACGAGCAACGCGTTCGCATCAGCCGAAGTCTCGCCATCGGCTTTCCTCTGCTCGGTAGGCGGGACTGGAATGGCAACTCTCCTTGATGAGTCCCGAGAGCTGGTCCTGACGGCGAGTACTGGTGGCTCATGATCTCCTGGATTACGCGCAGAGCGACACGCTCCAACACGTTGACCAAGTTTTCGGAGTGGCGATGTAGCGAGTGAGCCACCAAGTAGTTGATCTCCGCCGCCGGTCCCCGGTGCGTTCCTCCGACGGGCGGAGAGGTCTATCCCATCGAGAGCACCTTGCGGTGAGAATCCCTTCCATCCGATGCCATGGGAACGGGTTCTGAAAAGAGCCGATGAGGTCGGCTTCGAGGGTGGCATTGATCTCGTTGTATTGCTTCTTGAGCTCGTCAGGCAGCTCCTCGTAGGTGACTGGCGTGCCGTCCGCCATCTCAGATGTAGATGGCGATGTGGTTGATGTAGACGATAGTCCCACCGGGCGTGCCAGAATGTGTTGACTACCTAAACCCACCGGCGGGCAGCGGCCTTGTCAACACCGTAGAGCCGGGAAGAGCCTAGAGCTGCGGCTGGCTGAGACCCCTCCGAGCGACGGCCCGCAATGCTCTTCTGGTCACACGCGGCGATGCGAAGTGCAAGGGCGTGCCACCCGACCTATACCTGGTCGGGAAGGTGATGGGGATGCCTCGCTTAGTTTCCTGCAGGGCATACATGTAAACGTTAAATACGAGCCTCGATCGGCTCTCGGAGTTATCTCGTGAATCGGCTCAAAGAGCCGATCCACCCATGATTCGTACGGGGTGCACGAATACTTGGTGGTCCTGCTTGATCAAGATAAAGCTAATTAGATCTACGACGATATAGGGTTTTCACCGCATAATCGGATCATCCTACTCCGGAGTTGGGCCTCGCGGCCACGCACGGTGCTCGTAAGCCGATCCTAAACAAGGCCTAAAAACCAACATGAAGTTGATCCTCGGAACATCCTGTTTAGGACTTGCGAACGCCACCCTACGTGCCACTCGGATCCTCCCCCTTTGTAAGGCCTAACTATTGCAGATATTAAACTAATCCTTGTAGAACAAGGAGCAATCGTAACGGATCAGATCTACTAAATAATGATCAAGCGGGTGCCGCCCCCACACCTGAGATAGGCGTGAGGGCGGCTAGATATGCAAGGGTTGCACTACGTAAGCATGCTTAAACGAAGAACAATGCTAACCCTAACACATCTAATGATAACTACGTTGCTCGCCATCAAAAGCGCTTCAGTACGAGCAACGCATGAACAACGTGGGGCTTGTGCTGCCTAGATCGCAAGATGCGATCTAGGCAGCATGTCGCTTACCTGATAGAAACCCTCGAGACGAAGGAGTTGGCGATGCGCCGAGATTGGTTTGTTTTGGGGTTGAACGTGAGTTGTTGTTTATTCCATAAACCCTAAGTACATATTTATAGTCCAGGGGACTTTCTAATGTGGGCGTGCACCAAACCGTGCACGAGTAAGATTCTACTTTCTAAACTAAGATGCGATCTAATATTTTACAGATACAAGGGCAATTAAACCCAACTTGGTATAACAGGCCGATTCACGTAATCCTCCATGTATACTTCCTTTAAGCCCATCTTGATTGCGGCCCACCTCTGACTTGGTCAAATTCTGGTGATAACAGAAGCCCTCCGATGAAAATATTTGGTGTTTCGGTCTCCCTCGCGCAGCCAGGCTATACGTGATCGTTGCATCCAAATAATCTCCTCTCTATATAAAAGTTCATCCATCTCCTTTTCTAGGCCAGATTTCAACGCCATGCTATCCTCGTCATTAAGTTGTTGTAGATCATCAAGATGCTTCCGTTTCTTCTCGATCTCCTTAGGAACCGACTTGAAATGTGAGTTCTTCCATTTGTAGAGGCTTGACATCACTGAGCATAACGATGCTGAGACATCACCAAGGTCCTGACCCGGAATCCTACGTGACCAAGCTTCTTCCACAGCTGCTGGTAAGGACGGCTCCCTTTCCCAAACTATCTCGTAGCGGCGAACCGGTCTGTCAGGCCTGCGATTATCTGCCTGGTCTGCAGATAGAAGAATGGGGCAATGATCTGACCGTGACGAAGAGACATGCCTCAATCGGTGCTCAGGGAACATCGTCGACCATGAAGGAGAAGCCACCGCGCGGTCGAGCCTCACCTTAACGTTTCAGTCGCCTTTTTGTTTGTTGTCAAATGTCCAGGGAGTGCCAGTAAAACCCAAATCATGTAAATCACAGTGCGAGAGAACTTCGCGGAAGTCTAACATCAACCTCTCCGAGCGTGGCGTCCGCGAAAAATGCTCCTCTTGCCACATTGCCTCATTGAAATCTCCCAAAGATCAGCCATGGTTTGTCAGATCGTGGTTTAATTTGGCGAAGCTTTGACCACATTTTATGACGATCCTGGGGTTTAGGTTCGCCATACACAAAAGTACCTCTCCACATGTGTTCAAAGGGGCCACCACCGATATGAACATCTATGTGTCGATCATCGAAAGACAAAAGGTCCACTGTAATATCCTCAGTCCAATACAGTGCAAGGCCACCTCCCTTTCCTTCACCCTTTACTTGATAGCATCCTTTCATACCAATACGATATCGAAGATTTTCAACTCTCTCTTTACTTTGCCTAGTCTCGCAAATGAAAACTAGGCAGGGCTTATAAGTCTGTACAAGACAGACTAGCTCTTGAACGGTCGGTGATTGCCCCAAACCGCGGCCGTTCCATCCTAGTGTCGTCATTGGGCCCGGCGGTCCACCTCGGAGGTGGCCGCCGATGATGCCAGATCATTTGGGGGGTTGCATGTTCTCCTCTGCTTTGTGCGGTCACGTGGATTCGTGTAACCTGGAGGCGGAGGAGGTGTCCCCAGCTCCTTATCAGTTTCAGTGGTGGAATCACTCTTTTCCACATTGACATTCTCAGAAGGTCCAAGATCAAGATTTTTCCTAGCACCAGAATACTCTTTATCATCCTCCACCCTCTCCATTGGGCCGGATTTCAGAGGGCTTTCTCCAAAATCACCTATTTCCTCCTCGTCATCTAGAAGAGCTTCCTGAGAGGATCTCTTTTTTGGTTTTGGGTTCAGACCTCCACGGCTAGCAGAACCTCCACGAACTGAAGCTCGCGGAGCAAAGCGGCGAGGCTCTACTGGGACAGAGGCCCGACGAACTGCAAGCATCCACTCGCCGTACTGGAGGTCCTTGGCCTCCCACATGCCATCGCCACACTCCTCATGATCATGCCCAAGCAGTCCACAACGCTTGCAGAAAAAAGGAAGCTTCTCGTACTTCACGGCTAGCCTCTTCCTCCCTTCACCTTGGACTGAGAGAGAAACGAAACGCATCAAGGGTTTTGCGATATCAATCAACACACGAATACGAACGTAGTTGCCTTCATGGTACAATTTTGGGGACATCTGAGTCTCCTTGGATTTCCCAACTCTACGTGCTAGATCATCAATCACTTCGGTTTTTCGGTACAACTCAGGTATACCATGGATCTGTGCCCATACATACAGTCCCTTGAAAATCACCTTCTCAGGATCCTCTCTCCATCGTAATCCTCCACCAGAACAGCCCAGCCACGGAAAGTCCAAGGGCCCTGATGAACTACTTTTTTCCAATCTCCCAAACAATGCATTTGGAAGATGAACAGATTCTCACCCTCCTCCCGGCAGATCGGATCTTTGGATAGATTCCAGATCGCCTTCATCTTCCCAAACAAGGCCTCCGCGCTAAACGATCGCGAGGTATGGACCTTGCCTTTCGCCAACCACCTAGCCTCCTTCTGGTATTCCTTCACCGCATCCGCCTCAATGACAACATCGTCCAGTTCATCGTCATGAAGCTCCAGATGCTTGAGCAAATCATCAATCTCTGCCTCCTTTCCGGCTGCCGCGCCGGAAGAGCCGGCCGTAGTTTTCTCTGCCATTGGGAATCGTCAACAGCCCAAGTTCCCGAACCAAGAGAGGTTCAGTACAGGGATCACGAGAGGATGCGCAGATGCCAGATCGACCCAGGCCACGAAGTAGGGGTAGGAATTGGAAGCAAACACGGCAAAGAGCCAATCTCACGGGGCGACTCGGGGGTGCCATCGGAGCAGAAAAACCCTAAACTAGAGGGTACCCATCCATCTGTAATTCTTGCTACATGATACGTCCAAAACGTATCTACTTTCCCGAACACTTTTGCTATTGTTTTGCCTCTAATTTGTGTATTTTGGATACAACTAACACGGACTAACGCTGTTTTCAGCAGAATTGCCCTAGTGTCTCGTTTTTGTGCATAAACTCAACTTTCAGGAAAATCCCCGGGATTAATTCCAATGGGCCTATTTTCATAGAAGAGGGACGGAGCCAGAAGACCAGAAGGAGGGGGGCCACGAGGCGCCAACCCCATAAGGCGGTGCGGTGGGCGCCTAGGCCGCGCCGCCCTATGGTGGCGACGCCTCG
>NC_061511.1:151114377-151163297 GCF_022539505.1 Lolium rigidum
ACTCGATGAACATGCCGGAGAGGACCAAGGATGGCCCGAGAGCAAGAACCGACCTGCAATTGCTTGGCCTCAAGAAATAACTTCAGTACCCCACCGATAGTGATGATGATGATGAACAGACGGAAACGAGTCAGGGTCGCCACAAAAGGGCTAAGAAGAATGAGGTGGTGGTGCTTAAACCCGCCTGCTTCACTCTAAGCGAGGAGGAGCTTGAGGGGTTTTTCAGGTGCCTCCTAGGAGTCAAAGTTCCTCACGGTTACTCTGGGAAGGTAAGCAGATATCTGGACGTGGCTAAGAAGAGGTTTAGCGGGACGAAGTCTCACGACTGTCACGTGCTGATGACGCAGATACTTCCCGTTGCGATGCGAGGGATAATGGACGACCATGTCCGCGAGACGATGTTTGTCCTCTGCAACTTCTTCGACGTCATCTCTAGGAAGTCCATCGGCGTTAAGCAGCTCAATAGAATACAAGAAGAGATCGTCAAGATACTATGCGATCTCGAGATTTACTTCCTGCCCGCGTTGTTTGACATCATGGTGCATCTTCTTGTCCATGTAGTGGATGACATCATCCACCTCGGGCCGACATTCCTGCACAACATGATGCCATTCGAAAGGTTGAACGGTGTCATCAAAGGATTCGTTCACAACAGGGCCCGTCCAGATGGAAGCATAGCCAATGGCTTTCTCACCTACGAGTGCATCTTCTTCTGCCAGAACTACCTAAGAACCAAGAACGAGGATGTCGGTCTGCCCGCCAGGAAGCACGTCGGTAGGCTCGTAGGGTTTGGTCACCATGAGGGCTACCGCGCAATGCATGTCGGCATCGCTGGTCGACGCGCCGACTTTGACAGGGCACACCGAGTCGCGCTACAACACATAGAATTGGTCAGCCCTTGGGTGGAGGAGCACAAAAGTTTAATCGAGCAGAAGTTCATTGACCTGGGCCGGCCCAGGAAAAAGGGGGATGTAACAAAAGAGGACAACTCTAGCTTCACCCGGGTGGTTCAAGAAAAGGCTACTGGAAAGTCCCACGCCGACGCCTTCTACTAAAGATCAGAAACTCATATTCTCCCTGTCACAGGGACACGGGCACAACGTAAGGACCTATCAGTCGTACGACTGATGTCTACGCACGCTTCTATTCCTGTAGACAGTGTTGGGCCTCCAAGAGCAGAGGTTTGTAGAACAGCAGCAAGTTTCCCTTAAGTGAATCACCCAAGGTTTATTGAACTCGGGGAGGTAGAGGTCAAAGATATCCCTCTCAAGCAACCCTGCAATTAAGATACAAGAAGTCTCTTGTGTCCCCAACACACCTAATACACTTGTCAGATGTATAGGTGCACTAGTTCGGCGAAGAGATAGTGAAATACAAGTAATATGAATGATTATAAGTAGTAATTGCAATCTGAAATAAAAATGGCAGCAAGCGAACATGTAGCGAGAACTTGTTGGAAACGGTGTTTCAATGCTTAGAAACAAGGCCTAGGGATCATACTTTCACTAGTGGACACTCTCAACAATGATCACATAATTGAATAAATAAATGCTACTCTCAAACACTCTCTTGTTGGATAACAAACACCATTCATTGTGTAGGGCTACAAAAGCACACCTCAAGCCGGAGTAAACAAGCTCCACAACGTCATAAAGGAATCACACACGATGCGCACACTATCACCATCACACCGTGGAGAGTAACTCCGGAGTTCATATTAAAGTAACCTCTAGAGTGCATAATAGACAAGAGTAACATCTACATATTCAACTAGATTACAAAGCTCATGATCACATAAAGATCACACCATGGGAGAGAGAGATGAACCACATAGCTACCGGTAGAGCCCTCAGCCTCGGGGGAGAACTACTCCCTCCTCATCATGGGAGACAGCAACGGCGATGAAGATGGCGATGGAGTCGATGGAGATGACTCCGGGGGCAATTCCCCGTCCCGGCGACGTGCCGGAACAGAGATTCTGTCCCCCGAAACTTGTCTTCGCGATGGCGGCGGCTACGAAACTCTTCGTGGAATATGACTTGACTTTTTAGGGTTTTCGCATCTGGGAGAATATATAGGCAGAAGGGCGGCCTCAGAGGGGCCCTAGGGTGCCCTCCCCACCTGGTGGCGGGGCAGAGGGGTGGGCCGCGCCCCCCTATGGTGTGGGGCCCCCTTGGCCCCCCTCTGGCCCTTCTCTGGCTCTCTGGGTCCGCCTCGGCAAAATATTGACTTCTGTCTTCGTGGGGTCCAATTCCGAGAATATTTCCTGTGTAGAATTTCTGAAACCAAAAACAGCAGAAAACAGGAACTGGTGCTTCGGCATCTTGTTAATAGGTTAGTCCCGCAAAATGCATAAAAATGATATAAAGTGTGAGCAAAACATGTAGGTATTGTCATAAAACTAGCATGGAACATAAGAAATTATAGATACGTTGGAGACGTATCAAGCATCCCCAAGCTTAGTTCCTACTCGCCCTCGAGTAGGTAAACGATAAAAAGAATAATTTCTGGAGTGACATGCTACCAACATAATCTTGATCAATACTATTGTAAAGCATATGAGATGAATGAAGTGACTCAAAGCAATGGTCTATAGTTTGCTAACAAAAAGATAATGACTAAACAACTGAATCATATAGCAAAAACTTTTCATGAATAGTACTTTTAAGACAAGCATCAAAAAGTCTTGCATAAGAGTTAACTCATAAAGCAATAGATTCTTAATAGAAGGTTTTGAAGCAACACAAAGGAAGATTTAAGTTTCAGCAATTGCTTTCAACTTTCAACATGTATATCTCATGGATAATTGTCAACACAAAGCAATATGATGAATGCAATAAGCAAGCATGTAAGAATCAATGCACACAGTTGACACAAGTGTTTGCTTCTAAGATAGAAGGAAATAGGTAAACTGACTCAACATAAAGTAAAAGAAAGGCCCTTCGCAGAGGGAAGTAAGGATTAAATCATGTGCTAGAGCTTTTCAAGTTTTGAATCATATATAGAGCATAAAAGTAAAGTTTTGAGAGGTGTTTGTTGTTGTCAACGAATGGTAGTGGGCACTCTAACCCCCTCGTCAAACAGACTTTCAAAGAGCGGCTCCCAGGAAGGACGTTATCTCTACCAGCAAGGTAGATCATCCCTCTTCTCTTTTGTTTACACATGTACTTTAGTTTTATTTATGGATGACACTCCTCCCAACCTTTTTCTTTCACAAGCCATGGCTAACCGAATCCTCGGGTGCCTTCCAACATTTCACATACCATGGAGGAGTGTCTATTTGCAAAATTAAGTTGCTTACTGATGAATCAGGGCAAAATATGTGAAGAGAATTATTAATGAAAGTTAATTAATTGGGGCTGGGAACCCCGTTGCCAGCTCTTTTTGCAAAATTATTGGATAAGCGGATGTGCCACTAGTCCATTGGTGAAAGTCTGCCCAACAAGATTGAAAGATAAAACACCACATACTTCCTCATGAGCTATAAAACATTGACACAAATAAGAGATAATAACTTTTGAATTTTTTAAAGGTAGCACATGAAGTATTTACTTGGAATGGCAAAAAAATACCACATAGTAGGTAGTTATGGTGGACACAAATGGCATAGGTTTTGGCTCAAGGTTTTGGATGCACGAGAAGCATTCCCTCTCAGTACAAGGCTTTGGCTAGCAAGGTTGTTTGAAGCAACACAAGTATGAACCGGTACAGCAAAACTTACATAAGAACATATTGCAAGCATTATAAGACTCTACACTGTCTTCCTTGTTGCTCAAACACTTTTACCGGAAAATATCTAGACCTTAGAGAGACCAATCATGCAAACCAAATTTCAACAAGCTCTACGGTAGTTCTCCACTAATAGGTTTAAACTACATGATGCAAGAGCTTAAACATGATCTACTTGAGAGCTCAAAACAATTGCCAAGTACCAAATTATTCAAGACAATATACCAACTACCACATGAAGCATTTTCTGTTTCCAACCAATAAGCAATAAATGCAGCGGCTTTCAGCTTTCGCCATTGAACATTAAAAGTAAAAGCGAAGAACACTAGTATTCATATGAAAAAGCGGAGCATGTCTCTCTCCCACAAAAGCATGTTAGGATCCAAATTTATTCAGAGAACTAAGATAACAAAACAAAAATAAAAGCAAACAGACGCTCCAAGTAAAGCACATAAGATGTGACGGAATTAAAATATAGTTTCACTAGTGGTGACCTGATAAGTTATTGATGAAGAAGGGGATGCCTTGGGCATCCCGCAAGCTTAGACGCTTGAGTCTTCTTGAAATATGCAGGGATGAACCACGGGGCATCCCCAAGCTTAGAATTTTCACTCTTCTTGATCATATTATATCATCCTCCTCTCTTGATCCTTGAAAACTTCCTTCACACCAAACTCAAAGCAATCTCATTAGAGGGTTAGTGCATAATCAAAAATTCACATGTTCAGCAAGGACACAATCATTCCCAACACTTATGGACATTACCCAAGGTTACTGAAATTTAAAGGAGCAAAGAAATCCACTCAAACACAGTAAAAGAGGCAATGCGAAATAAAAGGCAGAATCTGTCAAAACAGAACAGTCCGTAAAGACGAATTTTTTCGAGGCACTTAACATGCTCAGATGAAAAATCTCAAATTGAATGAAAGTTGCGTACATATCTGAGGATTACTCACGAATCTTTTCAAGATTTTACGATGTTCCTACAGAGAGAACAGCTCAAATTCGTGACAGCTAAAAATCTGTTTCTGTGCAGAAATCCAAATCTAGTATCAACTTTCTATCAAAGACTTTACTTGGCACAAAAATGCAATAAACATGATAAGGAGAGGTTGCTACATTAGTAACAACTTCAAAGACACAACAAAACAGTAGCAAAATAAAAACATGGGTTATCTCCTAAGAAGTGCTTTCTTTATAGCCATTAAGATGGGCTCGGTAATTTTAATGATGCTCTCGCAAGAAATAAGAGTTGAAGCAAAGAGAGCATCAAAAGAAAATAAGAAACACTTTTAAGTCTAACCCACTTCCTATGAAAAGGAATCTTGTAAATAAACAAGTCATGTAAGCATAATGCAATAAGCATAGGAAAACAAGACAAGCGCAACTTCAAGATTTTCAGCAAAAAGAGAGATGTTTTAGTAACATGAAAATCCCTACAACCATATTGTCCTCTCTCATAAAGATTTTCAGTAGCATCATGAACAAACTCAACAATATAACTATCACATGAAACATTCTTATCATGAGCTACATGCATAAATTTATTACTCTCCACATAAGCATAGTCATTACTATTAATTGTAGTGGGAACAAATTCAATAAAATAGCTATCATTATTATTCTCATCACCATAATCATCATATATAGGAGGCATATTGTAATCATAATTATTTTTCTCCTCAATAGTAGGTGGACTGAAAATATGATAGTCATCATTGTAATCATCATATATAGGAGGTAAATTATCATCAAAGTAAATTTTCTCCTCCATGCTTGGGGGACTAAAAATATCATACTCATGAAAACCAGCTTCCCCAAGCTTAGAATTTTCCATAGCATTAGCAACAATGGTGTTCAAAGCATTCATACTAATAACATTGGCATTAGCATGCATATAAAGTTCCATAGGTTTTTTAATTTTCTCTTCAAACACCTCATGTCCTAACGCAAGATAAATTTCATGAAGATCTCTAATTTTTTTGTTGTTTTCCATTAAGCCTAACTAGTGAAATAAAAACAAGAAACAAAAAGATATAATTGCAGAATCTAAAGGAAATAGCTTCGAGCACTCACACACCAGCAACAGTAGCTAGGAAATAGCTTAGTAGTTGGATGATGTGAATACCTTTTACCTTACCTCCCCGGCAACGGCGCCGGAAAATAGCTTGATGTCTACGCACGCTTCTATTCCCGTAGACGAGTATTGGGCCCCCAAGAGCGGAGGTTTGTAGAACAGCGAGCAAGTTTCCCTTAAGTGAATCACCCAAGGTTTATCGAACTCGGGGAGGTAGAGGTCAAAGATATCCCTCTCAAGCAACCCCGCAATTAAGATACAAGAAGTCTCTTGTGTCCCCAACACACCTAATACACTTGTCGGATGTATAGGTGCACTAGTTCGGCGAAGAGATAGTGAAATACAAGTAATATGGATGATTATAAGTAGTAATTGCAATCTGAAATAAAAATGGCAGCAAGCGAACATGTAGCAGAACTTGTTGGAAACGGTGTTTCAATGCTTAGAAACAAGGCCTAGGGATCATACTTTCACTAGTGGACACTCTCAACAATGATCACATAATTGAATAAATAAATGCTACTCTCAAACACTCTCTTGTTGGATAACAAACACCATTCATTGTGTAGGGCTACAAAAGCACACCTCAAGCCGGAGTAAACAAGCTCCACAGCGTCATAAAGGAATCACACACGATGCGCACACTATCACCATCACACCGTGGAGAGTAACTCCGGAGTTCATATTAAAGTAACCTCTAGAGTGCATAATAGACAAGAGTAACATCTACATATTCAACTAGATTACAAAGTTCATGATCACATAAAGATCACACCATGGGAGAGAGAGATGAACCACATAGCTACCGGTAGAGCCCTCAGCCTCGGGGGAGAACTACTCCCTCCTCATCATGGGAGACAGCAACGGCGATGAAGATGGCGATGGAGTCGATGGAGATGACTCCGGGGGCAATTCCCCGTCCCGGCGGCGTGCCGGAACAGAGATTCTGTCCCCCGAAACTTGTCTTCGCGATGGCGGCGGCTACGGAACTCTTCGTGGAATATGACTTGAATTTTTAGGGTTTTCGCATCTGGGAGAATATATAGGCGGAAGGGCGGCCTCGGAGGGGCCCCAGGGTGCCCTCTCCACCTGGTGGCGCGACAGAGGGGTGGGCCGCGCCCCCTATGGTGTGGGGCCCCTTGGCCCCCTCTGACCCTTCTCTGGCTCTCTGGGTCCGCCTCGGCAAAATATTGACTTCTGTCTTCGTGGGGTCCAATTCCGAGAATATTTCCTATGTAGAATTTCTGAAACCAAAAACAGCAGAAAACAGGAACTGGCGCTTCGGCATCTTGTTAATAGGTTAGTCCCGGAAAATGCATAAAAATGCTATAAAGTATGAGCAAAACATGTAGGTATTGTCATAAAACTAGCATGGAACATAATAAATTATAGATACGTTGGAGACGTATCAACGACATCAACGGCTATAGATTCTACACCGAGGAGAAGGACAAGAATAGCGAATATCAAAACTCGGGAGTAACTATGCTATCCTACACCGATGACAAGACTGATGTCAAGGAAAGATTATATAGAAGGATCAAGGAGATTTGGGAACTCGACTACGTTGGAGAGACGATGCCGATGTTTCGTGTGAGATGGGCCAAGAGCGTTGAAAAAGATGGACGGTATTTCACCACCATGGTTATACCCGATGCCAAATCGAAGACCCCCTCCGCGAAAAATGAGCCATGGGTGCTCGCTAGCCAAGTTGACCAATGCTTCCTCATTACCGACCCGTCAAAGCCCAGCCGTGTGGTCGTGAGGAGGGGAAAGAGGAGCATCATCGGAATGGAAGGAGACACCGACAAGCAAGACATCGACAAGAACGATGATCCAAAGATCAAAGAGGAATTCGACAAGTACTTCGACAAGCCTACTACTTATTCGAAAGTAAGAAGGAAGACCACCCTACCGGCTAAAGGTTGACCGTACACGAGAAGAAATCTCAAGGTGGCCGGGCTAAAGTATTCAACAACCGCAATGAAGAAGGGCAAGAACATTGTCAAGAAACGCTAGCTAGCCAACGATCAGAACCGAGAAGTTCATTGTGACTTTTTTTGTGTACTCTAATGCACACATGTGTGTATATGACAAGCATCCATGCATGTGTGTGTGATGCGAGGTTTTCTTTTAAATTATCTATATTAATTAACATGCATGAACCTTCATTTATTTATTGAATCTATTAAAGGAAATAATTTTAAGAATTATTAAAATACTTGTAGCCATATTAGGAACATATATATGATGCAGGGGAGAAATATTTTTTTTAAGAAAAATACTTCTGTGGCGCACCAAACAGCAGATGCGCCACGGAAGTTTCACACTTCGCCAAATTCTTGGAAGCCCCAAGCCTCCTCCATAGTTCCGTGGAAAAACATTCTGTGGCGCATTTGTAGCTTGGTGCGCCACAGAAAGTTGAAGTTATGTGGCGCATGGGTGGCTTGGTGCACCACAAAATTTCAACACTTAGCCATATACCGGCCCTTCTTCCTCGCGTCCCTAGAAGTGCCTAGCGCTGGGGGCAGCTACTCGAGCTTCCACGTGTTGCCATCTCCGGATCTTCTTACCCCGCAGCCCACCATCGCCGCGGCGTAGCCGATGGAGTTGGATGAACCGGTGCCCCTCCTTCCGAGGCTACCAAGGCGCAGCCAGCGACGGTGGTGCTTCATAATGCACCCGAGCCGCAGAAGATTGATCGGCCGGCCGCCGCCACCCCTGTCTCGACATTAGCACAGCTCAACGCCACCACCAAGGTAGTTAACTAATTAATTATTCCATACCATCTCCTTCATGCGTTTTGATATGTGAAGATCTAATTAATGATGCCCAACATTACTGAGGATACTCCTTGCGTGCTCCTTCATTGCGCGCCCGGCGGCGAGTTGAAGGATGTTGCCACGGGCATGATCATACAACCGAAGAGCACCACGTTGCACACCGTGGCTATGGACGCTAACGTGATGAAGGTCACTTTGGGTTGGGTGTTGCCGGGGTGCGAAGACATGGATCCCCCAATACAACCTCAGGGAGCCGACGAGCACCTTACCCTTGAAAAATGCCATGGCTATACCATGGTATGGCCAAAGACCCAGATCCGTCTTGGGGGTAGCTCCACCGGCACCACCTCGATCGTCCGGCCGCCGCCTCGGAGGCCCGCTCCTCCGTCGTCGCCGCCACAAGAAGCTGCTGGGAGCGTCTACACCTCAACCGCCACCGGCGGCGCCTAAAGGCAAGGCCGCTGCACCGCTATCGCCCATCCCACCACCCCAGGATGATGACATCTATGATGATGGATCGGTCGACATCGATGCCTACCTCAACACCGGCGCCAACATGGATGATTTGTACATGCCAGTCGTGGATGAAGAACCATTCCGCGCTTGCGACGAACAAGCTGGCCTGCCCAAGGCAACCAAACATCGCCTGGTGTTCGGCGGCTTCTCTGAAGAGAAGCCTCCGGCCGTCGATACACAAGAGCTATCCGCCGCAAACATCTTCAGCCTTAATACGCTAATCAAGCAGGTCAACGAGTAGTTTGAAGCGTCAGGGGCCAGTGGTCCGAAGAAGCCCCGGAAAATACCTACTAAGAACAACAAGGAGAAGGCTGCGAGACAGCCACCTCCGACGATCCGTCATCAGGACTCCATTGTACCTCCTAGCAAGTATGGCTTGACCTGAATGCATGAAGCTGGCAAACCAATAATGGGTTCGGAGCTGCGCCACCTCGCTTCCGAAGCTATGCTGTGTCTGCAGGAAAGTATCCTTCACCTAGAAAAATTCCTTCTTAAGGACAAAGATCTGAATTACCCGGTCTTCACGGTCAGGGTGCCGAGAGATGTCGGCTTCGTCACTGATTCCCCCGCGGATATATTCTTTATAGCGTTAGAGGACATCTTCAAGCTATTCCACTCGAGAAGGCTGGATTATAACTTGGTCCGCCTATTCGCGCTCAATCTGGCGATGAAGATCAAGAGAGAGTACCCCGGATGTCACGATAGTGGATTCTTACTACATGCGTGAACGCCAGATGGCCTTATCAGCGGTACGGGCCCGAGCGTTGTTGTACCTACAGAAGGTCTTCTTGGACAACAAGAGGAAGGACAACATCCTTTTGGCTTACTTTCCCGAGAATTACACATCCGCTAGCCCTGTAATATATTTCTTTTCCATTGCTCTTTTCCAACATCGATCTTGTTCCAATTTTGTGTTGCGCAGAGACATGTACTGCACACTCATCTCCATCGCCCCGAAGTATTCGCTTGCCACCTATTTCGACTCGGGGAGTGCGAAAAAGAAGAACTACGCCAGAATAAGGGGTGTGCTAGATGATGCTCTCGAGGGCTACTTCAAAAAGGGAGGCGCCTTCAAAGAAAAGGCGGAATGTTTAAGGGATGATGGCAAACACAAGTTCAAGCATGTGTTCGAGTTCCCCTGTGTCAAGAAGCCGGAAAACAGCACTCTGGAGGCCTTCTATGTCATGCATCACCTAAAAGGGTTTGTCCGGGATAGACAGAACTTATTGTTGCCATATGCTCTCTGAGGATGGGCCGAAAAGTTGGTGCGGATCAACGATGATGACCTCAGAGAAGACTTCCATGCTATCCAGGTCAAGTTATCACATATCATCCTTGAAGACGTCATCACAGGGGGAGGGTTCTTACACCAGGGTAGAGCGTTATGCAAGAGGGACATCGAAAATCGCCTCAAAGCGCATGGTGATAGGAGGACGTGGAATACGAAAGATTTGTACAACCAGTTCCCGGAGCCCTGCGAGGCCCCTGCTCCTTGACTTAGTGTGTGGGTGATCATAAACTCTAAGTACTGTCTTCATCGGTTAGTTTGCATATATCGATGGACGTTGTGTTGTGTGTGGGTTGTAAACTCTAAGTACTATGTTCATCGGTTTATGTGTATCGATGGATGTCGTCTTGTGTGTGCGCGCGCGTCGCAAACTTATTGTTGTCGTGTTCAACTTTACTATATGCTTTGCTCTAATATTTATCAACATATATGCATGATGTACTAATATGATATACTAATATGCATTGTCAATAGAGATGCCGACGTA
This sequence comes from Lolium rigidum, assembly GCF_022539505.1. Lineage (NCBI taxonomy): Eukaryota > Viridiplantae > Streptophyta > Magnoliopsida > Poales > Poaceae > Lolium > Lolium rigidum. The sequence continues at coordinate 151,125,258 of NC_061511.1, forward strand.
CGTTGTGTACAAGGGTCGCGTTCCAGGTGTCTACGAGGAGTGGCAGGACCATCTCGAACAGGTGCATAAATTCAGCAGGAACAACTACAAGGGATACGCGACTAGAGAGGAGGCGGTAGCACAGTGGAGGGCACACGTGGGGAAGAAGAAGAACTGACTGAAGTTCTTGATCCCCCTCTTACTCACCGCCACCGTGGTTGTACTCTACTTTACTTTAGTCTAGGGTGGCCGGTGACTAAGACATGCATGAGTATGCGACGATGAACACATTTGTACTTGTGTAATAATTTGGATCTAAATGATGTAATGATGAAATTTTTTGTCTATCATGCATGACATTTGTGTATTATTTGTGAGTATTCATGTGGATAGTGCTATGTATTTCCTGTACATACTTGTATATTTCCTGTGTAATACCAGTATATACTGCAGAAATGAATTTTTTTTGAAAAAACAATTCTGTGGCGCATGTACGGGAAATGCGCCATAAAATATGGTGAACTGTCTGTGGCGCATCCACAGGAAATGCGCCACAGAAACTGGTGACAAATTCTGTGGCGCATGTCAGCAGATGCGCCACAGAATTGGCCACTTTCTGTGGCCCATATGGCAACATGCGCCACAGAATTCCAAACTTCTGTGGCGCACCACAGATTCCAAATACTAGACGTCCGCCACGTTGACAAATAGAAGCTGCCCGCGTGGACGAATAGACGTCCGCCACGTGGTTTAGGTTTAGGGTTAGGATTTAGCTTTAGGGTTAGGGTTTAGTGTTAGGATTTAGGGTTAGGGTTAGGATTTAGCGTGGGCTCACATAATTGGGCTGGACGGCCCGAGTCGCCGTCGACAGAGCGCTAGTACGATCAACGGTCCAATAAAAGCCCTTTTCCGTTTTGGCCCGACACAAATGATATGGACCATGAGAGCTATGAAACAACTGAAAGGGATATATAATTAATTACAGGCATACTTACTGGATTACAGGCATCGTTACTGGGTTACAGGCATACTTAATGGATTACAGACAACGTTACTGGGTTACAGGCATACAGTAATGTAAGATACGATTCAGCGTGCACAGAAGCAATAACATAACAGTTCAAAGTCGTCACATTAGTCCCCGATGGACAAACGCAACATCAAAATAACAGTTCAAACGTCGAACATCCCACCTGTTCACGATGTACTCAAGATTACTTAGAGCTGCTCCATTTTTTCAACGGTCGCGAGCAACTTCCCAAGCTTTGCAAACACCCAACTCTGCATCTCTTCCTTTTCTTTTACCTTGCTGGCCATCTGATCAATTTTAGAGTTCTGGATCTAAATAATATCGCGCAACTCTGCAATTCTACTCTTCTCTCTCTCCAGCTATGCAGCAAGCTTGCTCTTTCTGACTCGACAAGGTTGAGAGGGTTGATGCACAACCCCCACGTTCTGAAGAAAAGTAGGTTGGGAGATTTTCTTGGACAGGACATCGTGTACAACCTGAGCCTCAGTCTTGCGTCCTCCATCAGCTGTTGGTACAGACAGCTCATGTTCCACCTCAGCCTTGTTTTACAAAGAAACATGGTTATGAGATGCAGCATAATATAACCTTCACATTAGTGACGACTCTTTGAAAGCTGTCTTACAATTGCATTCTTAGTGGGGGTGGAGAAGCCCGTATGTCGGCTCAAGTGGCACTCCTTGAACATATCCAAAGGATCGAGTTCTTTGCCGTTGTACTTCTCCCCCTTGAAAAACAAAAATATTAAGAGGCCTTGTTAAAGGTTCTATTAGAATCTAGTAATAAAAGAGTTTGCATCCACACATAAACTACAGTTTGTGCTAGCAACAATGCAAATGAAAGGTCATAGACGCAGCGGCTACCAAAATAGGAATTTAGTTCAACTGTTCATCAACCTGAATAAGTGGCTACCATTGGGCCGTTATTTGGCTTTGAATATAATGTGGGATGTTCTGTGTGTTTTGTCTCAACCTGAATAAATTGGCCCTGGGCCAGTAATTTCCTCTGCGTGTCTTCTTTTAACTTTCAACCTGAATAATTTTAAATTGGGCCAAGTAATTTAGGCTAGTAATTTCCTCTGCGCGTCTTGTTTCGACCTGAATAAATTGGCCTTGGGCCTTTAGTCAGCCAATCTAGCCCAAGGACACCATGACGCATAGCTGACAGGTGGGACACCTAGTGAATCCAGTAGGTCCCACAGCTACATGTGGGCCTGACGGGTGTGGGACTAGGGACCCACCAAGCTCTGACATACGGCCCCACAAGTTCTGACATATTGGGTCCACACCATGGCATGTTGGGCCCACCAAGATCGGGCATGCAGGGACCCACCAGGCTCTGACATGCGGACCCCATAGATCTCTGGCATGCCGGACCCACTAAAACTGTCATATGTGGGTCCCACCAGGCTCTGACATGCGGCTCCCAAAGATCCCTGGCATGCCGGTTGATGGCGCGTGAGACACGTCCGTTGGGAACCCCAAGAGGAAGGTGTGATGCGTACAGCAGCAAGTTTTCCCTCAGTAAGAAACCAAGGTTATCGAACCAGTAGGAGTCAAGGAACACGTGAAGGTTGTTGGTGGCGGAGTGTAGTGCGGCGCAACATCAGGGATTCCGGCGCCAACGTGGAATCTGCACAACACAATCAAAGTACTTTGCCCCAACGTAACGGTGAGGTTGTCAATCTCACCGACTTGCTTTGTAAACAAAGGATTAGATGTATAGTGTGGATGATGATGTTTGTTTGCGAAGAACAGTAAAGAATAATTGCAGTAGATTGTATTTCAGATGTAAAGAATAGGACCGGGGTCCACAGTTCACTAGTGGTGTCTCTCCCATAAGATAAACAGATGTTGGGTGAACAAATTACAGTTGGCCAATTGACAAATAAAGAAGGCATAACAATGCACATACATATATCATGATGAGTACTATGAGATTTAATCAGGGCATTCCGATAAAGTACATAGACTGCTATCCAGCATGCATCTATGCCTAAAAATTCCACTTTCAGGTTATCATCCGAACCCCTTCCAGTATTAAGTTGCAAACAACAGACAATTGCATTAAGTATGGTGCGTAATGTAATCAACACAAATATCCTTAGACAAAGCATCGATGTTTTATCCCTAGTGGCAACAGCACATCCACAACCTTAGAACTTTACGTCACTTGTCCCGAGATTCAATGGAGGCATGAACCCACTATCGAGCATAAATACTCCCTCTTGGAGTTACAAGTATCAACTTGGCCGAGCCTCTACTAGAAACGGAGAGCATGCAAGAACATAAACAACATATATGATAGATTGATAATCAACTTGACATAGTATTCAATATTCATCGGATCCCAACAAACACAACATGTAGGATTACAAATAGATGATCTTGATCATGATAGGCAGCTCACAAGATCTAACATGATAGCACAATGAGGAGAAGACAACCATCTAGCTACTGCTATGGACCCATAGTCCGGGGGTGGACTACTCACACATCGATCCGGAGGCGATCATGGCGCTGAAGAGACCTCCGGGAGATGATTCCCCTCTCCGGTAGGGTGCCGGAGGCGATCTCCTGAATCCCCCGAGATGGGATTGGCGTCGGCGGCGTCTCTGGAAGGTTTTCCGTATCGTGGCTCTCGGTACTGGGGTATTCGCGATGAAGGCTTTAAGTAGGCGGAAGGGCGGAGTCGGAGGAGTAACGGGGGCCCCACACGCTAGGGCCGTGCGGGCCCCCTCTAGGCCGCGCCGCCCTAGTGTGGCGGCGCCCCGTGGCCCCACTTCGTATCTCCCTCGGTCTTCTGGAAGCTTCGTGGAAAAATAGGCCCCTGGGCGTTGATTTCGTCCAATTCCGAGAATATTTCCTTACTAGGATTTCTGAAACCAAAAACATTAGAAAACATCAACTGGCTCTTCGGCATATCGTCAATACGTTAGTGCCGGAAAATGTATAATAATGACATATAATGTGTATAAAACATGTGAGTATCATCATAAAAGTAGCATGGAACATAAGAAATTATAGATATGTTTGGGACGTATCAAGCATCCCCAAGCTTAGTTCCTACTCGCCCTCGAGTAGGTAAACGATAACAAGGATAATTTCTAAAGTGACATGCTATCATAATCTCGATCAATACTATTGTAAAGCACATGAGATGAATGCAGCGATTCGAAGCAATGGTGAAGATAATGAGTAAACAAATGAATCATATAGCAAAGACTTTTCATGAATAATACTTTCAAGACAAGCATCAATAAGACTTGCATAAGAGTTACTCATAAAGCAATAGATTCAAAGTAAAGGCATTGAAGCAACACAAAGGAAGATATAAGTTTCATCGGTTGCTTTCAACTTCAACATATATATCTCATGGATAATTGTCAACACAAAGTAATATAACAAGTGCAATAGGAAAACATGTAAGAATCAATGCACATAATTTACACAAGTGTTTGCTTCTAAGATAGAAAGAATGGGTAAACTGACTCAACAATAAAGTAAAAGATAGGCCCTTCGCAGAGGGAAGCATGGATTACTATATGTGTGCTAGAGCTTTTCATTTTGAAAACAAGAAACAATTTTGTCAACGGTAGTAATAAAGCATGTGTTATGTATAAGATATCCTATAAGTTGCAAGCCTCATGCATAGTATACCAATAGTGCTCGCACCTTGTCCTAATTAGCTTGGATTAACATGGATTATCATTGCATAGCATATGTTACAACCAAGTGTCACAAAGGGGTACCTCTATGCCGCATGTACAAAGGTCTAAGGAGAAAGTTCGCATTGGATTTCTCGCTTTTGATTATTCTCAACTTAGACATCCATACCAAGACAACATAGACAACAGATAATGGACTCCTCTTTTTAATGCATAAGCATTCAACAACAGTTAATATTCTCATAATAGATTGAGGATTGATTGTCCAAACTGAAACTTCCACCATGAATCATGGCTTTAGTTAGCGGCCCAATGTTCTTCTCTAACAATATGCATACTCAAACCATATGATCATGAAAATCGCCCTTACTTCAGACAAGACGAACATGCATAGCAACTCACATGATATTCAACATAGGTAAAAGTTGATGGCGTCCCCAGAAGCATGGTTACCGCTCAACAAGCAACTTATTAAGAAATAAGACACATAAGTACATATTCTTCACCACAATAGTTTTTAAGGCTATTTTTCCCATGAGCTATATATTGCAAAGACAAAGGAATAGAATTTTTAAAGGTAGCACTCAAGTAATTTACTTTGGAATGGCAGAGAAATACCATGTGGTAGGTAGGTATGGTGGACACAAATGGCATGGTTATTGGCTCAAGGATTTGGATGCACGAGAAGAATTCCTCTCAATACAAGGCTAGGCTAGCAAGGTTGTTTGAAGCAAACTCAAGTATAAAACGGTGCAGCAAGACTCACATATGAACATATTGTAAGTATTATAAGACTTTACATCGTCTTCTTGTTGTTCAAACACCTTAACCAGAAAATATCTAGACTCCAGAGACCAATCATGCAAACCAAATTTTAACAAGCTCTATGTAGTTCTTCATTAATGGGTGCAAAGTACATGATGCAAGAGCTTAAACATGATATATATGAGCACAACAATTGGCAAGTATCAAATTATTCAAGACATTATACCATTTACCACATGCGGCATTTTCCGTTTCCAACCATATAGCAATGAACGAGGTAGTTCAACCTTCGCAATGAACATTAAGAATAAAGCTAAGAACATATGTGTTCATACGAAACAGCGGAGCATGTCTCTCTCCCAAACAAAGAATGCTAGGATCCGATTTTATTCAAACGAAAACAAAAATAAAAACAAACATACGCTCCAAGTAAAGCACATAAGATGTGACGGAATAAAAATATAGTTTCACTAGAGGTGACCTGATAAGTTGTCGATGAAGAAGGGATGCCTTGGGCATCCCCAAGCTTAGATGCTTGAGTCTTCTTAAAATATGCAGGGATGAACCACGGGGGCATCCCCAAGCTTAGACTTTTCACTCTTCTTGATCATATTGTATCATCCTCCTCTCTTGACCCTTGAAAACTTCCTCCACACCAAACTCAAAACAATCTCATTAGAGGGTCAGTGCATAATTCATATATTCAGAGGTGACATAATCATTCTTAACACTTCTGGACATTGCACAAAGCTACTGAAAGTTAATGGAACAAAGAAATCCATCAAACATAGCAAAACGAGGCAATGCGAAATAAAAGGCAGAATCTGTCAAAACAGAACAGTCCGTAAAGACGAATTTTTTAGAGGCACCAGACTTGCTCAGATGAAAATGCCCAAATTAAATGAAAGTTGCGTACATATCTGAGGATCACGCACGTAAATTGGCAGATTTTTATAAATTTTCTACAGCAGGGGCGGCTCAATTTCGTGACAGCAAGAAATCTGTTCCTGCGCAGTAATCCAAATCTAGTATTGACTTTACTATCAAAGACTTTACTTGGCACAACAATGCAATAAAATAAAGATAAGGAGAGGTTGCTACAGTAGTAACAACTTCCATGACTCAAATATAAAATAAAGTGCAGAAGTAAAATAATGGGTTGTCTCCCATAAGCGCTTTTCTTTAACGCCTTTCAGCTAGGCGCAGAAAGTGTGAATCAAGTATTATCAAGAGACGAAGCATCAACATCAATAGGTACCTTAGATGCTCCCCCATCCGTAGTGGTGCTAAGGGCTTTGTCAATTTTAGGCCTATAATAGTTTTTTGGCTTAGGCATTTTAGAGACATACATAAACTTTTGCTCCTTACCCACATAAGCTTTCTCCTTAAACTTAAGAGAAGAAAAAGTTGAACCCAAGGTTCCCATAGCTTCTTCAAGTTCACTAATCCTATGGGTTCGATTATCATGACTAGCACAAGTTTCTAAAACGGCAATTCTCTCATTAATTCCACCTAAAGATTTATCAAGTTTATCAGTGCTATTAAGTAATATTCCCAATTTAGTCTCAATACTTGGAAGATCTTTCTCTATGGCCTCCAACTTTTTCATGACATCTTCAAGAGAGATTTCAATTTTAGCTTCATTAACAGGTGGTATTCCAACTAGACTCTCAATAATGCAACTAGCTTCCAAAGCAGGAGTGCCTAGGAAATTACCTCCCGCAAGAGTATCAAGAACATACCTATTCCAACTAGAGATACCAACATAAAAGTTCCTAAGTAGTATAATAGTGGAGTGTTTCTTAATGCACCTATGATGAGCATCACTAATTCTATACCAAGCATCTTTAAAACTTTCTCCCCCTTGTTGCTTAAACGAACGAACTTCAACTTCCGGATTACTCATTTTTAGTAATAGTAAATAAAGCAAACTAAATAAAGTAAATGCAAGTAACTAATTTTTTTTTGTGTTTTTAATATAGAGAACAAGACAGTAAATAAAGTAAAGCTAGCAACTAATTTTTTTGTGTTTTTGATATAAAAGCAAAGAAATCAGTAAATAAAGTAAAATAAAGCAAGACAAAAACAAAGCAAAGAGATTGGATGTGGGAGACTCCCCTTGCAGCGTGTCTTGATCTCCCCGGCAACGGCGCCAGAAAATATGTTGGCGTAAAGTTGACGTGGGAGTTAGAAATCTTTGTGGAGTAACTTTTCTTCAGTTCCCCGGCAACGGCGCCAGAAAATATGCTTGATGGCGCGTGAGACACACGTCCGTTGGGAACCCCAAGAGGAAGGTGTGATGCGTACAACAGCAAGTTTTCCCTCAGTAAGAAACCAAGGTTATCGAACCAGTAGGAGTCAAGGAACACGTGAAGGTTGTTGGTGGCGGAGTGTAGTGCGGCGCAACACCGGGGATTCGGCGCCAACGTGGAACCTGCACAACACAATCAAAGTACTTTGCCCCAACGTAACGGTGAGGTTGTCAATCTCACCGGACTTGTCGTAAACAAAGGATTAGATGTATAGTGTGGATGATGATGTTTGTTTGCGAAGAACGAGTAAAGAACAATTGCGATGAGATTGTATTTCAGATGTAAAGAATTGGACCGGGGTCCACAGTTCACTAGTGGTGTCTCTCCCATAAGATAAACAGATGTTGGGTGAACAAATTACAGTTGGGCAATTGACATAAGAAGGCATAGCAATGCACATACATATATCATGATGAGTACTATGAGATTTAATCAGGGCATTACGACAAAGTACATAGACCGCTATCCAGCATGCATCTATGCCTAAAAAGTCCACTTTCAGGTTATCATCCGAACCCCTTCGAGTATTAAGTTGCAAACAACAGACAATTGCATTAAGTATGGTGCGTAATGTAATCAACACAAATATCCTTAGACAAAGCATCGATGTTTTATCCCTAGTGGCAACAGCACATCCACAACCTTAGAACTTTACGTCACTTGTCTCGAGATTCAATGAAGGCAAGAACCCACTATCGAGCATAAATACTCCCTCTTGGAGTTACAAGTATCAACTTGGCCGAGCCTCTACTAGCAACGGAGAGCATGCAAGAACATAAACAACATATATGATAGATTGATAATCAACTTGACATAGTATTCAATATTCATCGGATCCCAACAAACACAACATGTAGGATTACAAATAGATGATCTTGATCATGATAGGCAGCTCACAAGATCTAACATGATAGCACAATGATGAGAAGACAACCATCTAGCTACTGCTATGGACCCATAGTCCAGGGGTGGACTACTCACACATCGATCCGGAGGCGATCATGGCGATGAAGAGACCTCCGGGAGATGATTCCCCTCTCCGGCAGGGTGCCGGAGGCGATCTCCTTAATCCCCCGAGATGGGATTGGCGGCGGCGGCGTCTCTGGAAGGTTTTCCGTATCGTGGCTCTCGGTACTGGGGTATTCACGACGAAGGCTTTAAGTAGGCGGAAGGGCGGAGTCGGAGGAGTCACGGGGGCCCCACACGCTAGGGCCGCGCGGGCCCCCTCTAGGCCGCGCCGCCCTAGTGTGGCGGCTCCCCGTGGCCCCACTTCGTATCTCCCTCGGTCTTCTGGAAGCTTCGTGGAAAAATAGGCCCCTGGGCGTGGATTTCGTCCAATTCCGAGAATATTTCCTTACTAGGATTTACTGAAACCAAAAACAGCGAGAAAATAGCAAGCGGCTCTTCGGCATCTCGTCAATAGGTTAGTGCCGGAAAATGCATAATAATGACATATAATGTGTATAAAACATGTGAGTATCATCATAAAAGTAGCATGGAACATAAGAAATTATAGATACGTTTGGGAAGTATCACCGGTCCCACCAAAACTCTCAGAGATGGGTCCCAACAGGCTCTGACATGCGGCCTCCACAGATTTCTGTCATGCCGGACCCACCAAAACTCTCAGAGAAGGGTCCCAACATGCTCTGACATGCGACCCCCTCAGATCTCTGGCATGCCGAACCCACCAAAACTCTTAGAGAAGGGTCCCAGCAGGCTCTGGCATGCGGGGTCATGCGTCCAGAATTGACGGCAGGCAGACACTTGTGCTGGCACGTGCGGAATTTTTTTTGGCATGGCAACTCACATGTGGAACCCATGTTGGTGGTATGCGACAGTTGTGGGTCACTTCGCATGCTGGGAGGCTGTCGGAACGGGTGGCCCCATGCAGGTGGGTCGTGTCGGCACCTGACATGCGGGTCCGAGTGGTGCCTACCAGGTACATATGTGCAGACAGTGGTTGTCTCCCCTTACAAATATGGATCCCAGTGCTGCAGGCCTTGGACTGTTGTGCGGGCAGACACAAAAGTACGTGAACATGAGCGTGCAGAGTGTGGGTCAGGTGTGTCCACCGGCCTGAAGCCCACTTGTTGTGACGCGCGCCCCCTGCTGACTCAGCAGTTCGGGCCGCCCACCACCTGCGACGCTCATTTCTGCACAATAGCTGACGTTTAGACCTCGCTCGTCACTAATTTTTCGGGCCGAGCGGCCCAAATCGCCATCTGTGACGCGAAAACGCCCTTTCGAATAGAAAAAGACAATCGCTGACAGATTTCCAAACCATCAGTATCATACCGTCATTGAAGACCCAAATGTTACTAGTGAAGAAGTCGTTGGGGTAGGAGGTGGATACATGAATGTCCTCCCAGGGAAACTTCAGCTCGTCTTGCAGCGCTTTGGCGATGGAGCGGGTGCTGATGTTGAGCCTTGGATCAGACACTAAGATTGGCACGTGGGTGCGCCTCATCTCCGGAGCAGCCATCTCCATGGCCGGAGTGCTGAGTGATGAGCTGAAGACCTCGTCAGGCCGGTTGGATGGGTGCCCGGGCTCAAGAGCCATGGTGGGATGCTCCGCCCTGGCTGTGGCGCTTGCCAGCAGCAGGATTGGCGGTGTGGGCGGCAGCGGCGTGGGGGATCCGGCAGAAGGTGCGGCAGCGATGGGGAGCTTCCTTGCAAGACATGCGCGAGCGAGATGCCCAGGCTGCTTGCACGCCAGGCAGTGGACTAATCCCTTGCAATCCCGCACGAAGTGGGAGGAGGATAAGAAGCGGAAGCAGAGCCCATCGAAGCGATTTGAAGCCGGGGCAGAGCCTCTCCTTGAATTCAATGGCTGTTGACCGGCAGGCCGACCTCTCGAAGAGGAAGGATTAACTTTGCGCCACCAAAATTTCGGGCGCACCACTTGCCACAATCCACCGCAATCTTGGGGAATCCGCTGATTTAACTCCTCTATCTTGCGGGAAGGAGCAATAATGATGGAGCGCAGCCGAGGCATCTCAGTACTCACCTTGCCGCGGGGATGAAGGATCTGCTCCTCCACCGAGGCGAAGAGCTGAGGCCTATCCCCAGGCCTAAGGGGAAGCGGTGGCGGCAGGAATTCGGGGCACGCGGACCAGATCTCGCCCATCCTGGCCGCGCTGCTTGAGGTAGCAGGCTGCGCGGGAGAACTTGATGGCGACACAACATGCACCGATGCGGCATGCGCCATTGAAGGGGGCACAGGCGCCGGCAGGCCGCCAGACCGCGCGCGCCTGGCCGCGCTTGCGAGGAGCTCCGGAGTAAGGGACCCGAACCGCAGGGCCCCGGCCGCGGCAGAGGACGCCACGGGGGGATGATCCGGCATGGTAGGTGTTGGTGGCCGCCTCGACCTGGAGCGGTTGACGCGCTTGGGGTTGGGGGAGGGGCTCTCTCATCCTCTTGCTACTCACTCAGTAGTGCAAGTCTTACAGTACATTTGTAGAGGAAGTCACATCTTCCTTGACATCCACATTATCTAAAGAGGATAATAGATATAACTTGTACAGCGATCTCTTATTGTCATTCATAGCAGTTGAATAAAATTTATTAAATTGTAATAGAAAATTATGTTGATATGGGAAGATATATGATGCAATAAAGAAAAAAGTCTTGTCCTATTTTTCAAGAAATCACTCTTAGCTAAGAGAAATATAATCTTCTCTTTTTTTCCCATTCTTTCTCCTTTAACTAAGTAGAAATCTAACGTGACAACTCTAAAAAAAATACTTTTGTAATCACATTGTACATGATCTAAGCTACTAGTGTGAGGAAGTCGATGAGGTTCTCCATCTTTGCAAAAAAAAGAGAGGCTCAAGCCCAACATCACAGCACGCCACGGCCCGTTTTCTCCTAAATTGCCCACCTTACGGCCCTCCAAGCGTCGTCATTGTCTGCATTGCATCCCAGCGCAGACCGCTTCCGGTAGCAGCTTCGAGAAAGCTCCGGTCCCCGGCCGCGCCGCTCGCCGGAAACCCACACCCGAAACACCCGCGCGCGCCGGCTAGCGAGCGAGAAGAGCACGAGAAGCCACCGCGCGCGCTTTATGGAGAGGGACGTCCTGGTCTCGGAGGACGCGGCCGCAGCCGCCTCCGCCGCGTCCTCCTCCTTCGCCGAAACCAGAGTCATCTGCCGAGTGTACGTCCTCACCGCCCCCCGCTCCCCGCTCCCTACGTTTTCCTCTCTTCTGGGCTTGTGTAATCTTCGTGACTGACATTCGCTTGCGTCCGTGTTGCTTGCGCAGATGCCAGAAGCAGTTCGCGCAGTACACTTGCCCACGCTGCAACTCCCGCTACTGCTCGCTCACGTGCTACAAGGTGCGCTCTCCTCCCGTTCCCTGTGTTCCCCGGCCGTGCTCGTTGTCTGCCTGAAAGCTTGTGGAACATCGTTCTGGAGAGTTAAGCTCTCTGATTTGGTTATGCCCACAGGGTGTTCGCCCAATTGCCTTAGTGCAGTTGTGAACGGTACTCAGAATAGGCACAACCGCCTTGTACTCTCGTTGCTTGCCGTACTGTTTCGTTGGGTACCATGCTAAAAGGAAAGCGCGTGTTGGGTGTTTGTCTGCTCTCTCTTGTCATCTTCAGTGGCTGTGGGAGTTGTCTCTTTGCTCAGTCTGATGCGAATTCCTGAAAAGGTTGCAGTACGTCATGCTACACCATCAATACCTGGTGCCATACTGGATCTTAGCAACTTCCATTTGTAAAATTAGAGGAGCAACCCCATAGAAATTCAGAGAAGGGTGAAAATTTTGTCACATACATTTAGCTATTGTACCTCACATCTGCTTGCTGATTTGAATTGATCTATTTAACTCTGTTCATTAGTTAGTTTGAAGAAAATACTGCCTGCAGGTACATCCAATTTAAGCAGGCTTGTTGTATGGGTTTATACTGTGTTATTGTGCTCACTGCTGACCAGCCGTAATTTTCATTCATTTCACTTCACTATGATGAGATAAACTCTGTTTTCCCTCTTGATAAGGTGTGGAAGTATGTTCTGCTTTTGTATGCACTACTGTGGATGATTGGTGTTTGACTGTGTTTGCAGTTAGCTTTGCATGAAAGGGTCTTATTGCTCGGTGTTGTTTCTAATACTTTGTTTGGTTCTTGTTTTAATAGGGGCATAGTAATCAATGCACTGAATCGTTCATGCGTGAGAATGTTACGGAGGAGCTTAAGCAGATTCAGCCTGAAGATGAATCAAGAAGGCAGATGCTCGATATACTCAAACGGTTCCACTTGGAAGATGAAACGGAGTCCGATGGTGAAGATGGTATGTTTGCTGCGCACGATTCTGTTTTCATAGCCATAGACAGTAGTGTATCCTTTGGTTTATGCACATGCACTCCATTTCACAGTCTTCTGCACTTTAGATGTGCATGTCACTCCTTTTGAGGCTTTCAATGGCTGTCAACTATTGCTTCAACACATATGATTATCTCTGAGCTTTCTTGAAATATTGTTTTAGGTTTTGTGGTCAAGTAGAAGCTCTTCGAATCATCTTCTAGTTTTTTCAGTGCTGCAAAATTATGATTTCTTTAGGCATACCATTTCCTCTCAAACTTGTTAGTGATTGGCATGGAGGCTTATAATGTTGCACTATATGTTTTCAGTTAAGAATTCTAACTTGCATTTTTATTGCTTTGAGAGGCTTGGCCAAGTTCTTTTTATTATGTTGTCGTCTATAGATCACTAGTGGCAAACTAGATGATAGCTTATCCATCTGACATGTTTAGTTGGCATATGGTACAATTTCTATTTGGTGCTTACATCTGGTTGTAATAGTTGCACGCTACAAAATTTTGGTTGCAGGCTGCGCTTGCCAGATAGTTGTATTCTATCACACAAAATAGTGTAAATTAAGGTTAATGGGCGAAAATTGAATTAATCTGTACCGTAGGAGAAAGATGCTCCTGTTCCTTATTTTGTGATACGTGGTGGGATCTTACTTTTCTGGTACATGGTGGAATTTGGATTTATATAATAGCTTCTCAGATGGCAAATCTCGGTCCTGGACTGCTTTTGATGTATAATTTAGTTTAACACGCCTAGTGGATATGACTGTAGGTATCTGTTAGTTGGATCTGACTTTTGGGGAATTCATTTCGTACATCTTTTGGGTGATTATGGGTAAACCATAACTTACATAGTAGATAATTAATCATGTATTTGTTTTTTATACCAGCAATTATTTCACTTCCACAATGCTAAGCATTTTTTACCTTGCAGAGTCAATGTTTTCAGAGGAGCTTATCCAAAAAGTCATTTCTGGTATGCTATATTTATTCCTGATTCCTTGATAATTTTAATAAAAGCTTCTTGAAACACTATGATAGGTTCTTTAAACAATCTTGGTTCATATTGCAATGTTTGAGTATGGTTTAGATGTTTGTTTGAACCAGTAAATCTTGTCATGTTTGTTAGGTTCTGTATTGAGTGCTTATTCTTTCTACCGAACAGGTGATGGGATAAATCTTGAAGACCTTTCTGATGATGAAATGAAACGATTTCGTCAAGCGCTGGCCTCAGGTGAACTCAGTAAGATGATCCAACCATGGACACCATGGTGGAAAAATCCTGCTGCTAAATCGATCTCTCTTAGCCATGATGGGAGTCAGCTTATCACAGAAGTAAGTACAGATGTCACTACTTCATCAGATCCAACGGCTGCGTCAAAATCTATCACCAATGAAATACCAGAAGGGCCAGAATCTCCTCTCCCATCACTCAAACAGCTAACCAGGGCAGAGCCGTCTCCTCTGCTAACTGTTCACCTGGTTGATATTCTCTACAGTTACTGCTTCACGCTCCGCCTCTACAATGGTGATTGGCACTCTGATCCTTTCGGTGCTTCAACTGTTGCCTTGTCTATGTCGAAAGTAATGGGGGAGGATGCTAAACCTGAGACAGTATCTGAATCGCTCACGACCTGCATAGAGGAGACATGCTCCCCAGTTTACAGGCACACCGGAGGTTTCAGGTTTGCAATAGGACTCGTGGACGATATCATCACCATCCTCTCCTTAGGAGGCAATGCGCTTGTCTGTGCATTGTGTGACTTCCGCAGGCTCATTCAAGCTGGTGAGAGCATGCTCAAGGAAGAGAAGGTGGGCAAGACTGAGAGGGCTCAGAGCTCCCAAAAGCTCCGTGCCGCGGATAGGAAGCTGTTCTTCATTACCTGCTGGTCTCATGAGCAGCCAGCTGATACCTGGCCATCATTGGCTCACCTCGTTGAGGTGCAGAAAGCATCTCTTGAGGAGCTGGATAATAGAAGCGGCCTGAGGAAGGCTGGTAGAAAGGGCAACCGGCAATCCAAGGTTCTTATTGAGGAGGTGTAAGCATATGAATGCATCCCTAGACCTGGAATACCATAGTTTGTTGCCTAGTTATCCTTTTGGTACCGCAACTGTATCATTTGATCTTTGTGTGCCTTTCTTCACCTTCATGTGCAGTGGCTGAACTGTATAAATTATGATCTTTCAAAGCTATGACAGTTTATACAGTTCTGAAGTTCTGATATTAAAGCGTCCAGCTTGATCATATTATCAAAGCGAATATCAGACATATTAAGATGCTACCTGTGACAGCTAATTTTCAGTTTAAAAATAAACTGTTTCATAGTGAAGTATTGTGCCGAAAATCAGTGGCAATGTCCGACGCTATTTTGTAGCTTTAAACTTCACTCTGATAGAGTTTGATGCCTGAAATAACACAGAAGGGTCGAGCGATTGTTAGTACTCCATGAACATAAAATACTTCACATAGGATACCTGCTTCATGCTTCTTTTTCATTCACTTCTTTCTTTTAGCGAGATTTTTATTATCACCACGGTTGACCTCATGTTTTCAGTTTAATTTGCTTGACTGTGTTAATCTTAAAATAAATGCTGATATCTTTTTTTTGTAGATGTATTAATTAGCTTGCGATTTTAATTAAAAACAGTTAAATACTTTCATTTTTTGCATGACATTAAAAAAAACAACAAACAGTACAAAGCATCTCAAGAAAAACAAAAGGTTACATCGAGATTCTTGAGAAGCCTTTCATCTTCAACTCCAGACCGTGTCGATGGCGAGCCGACCCTGCCGCATCTCCTGGGCCAGCCTGATGTTGTTGGTTGTGGTCGGGAAGTTGCCGAATGGGTCAAGAAGACCGCATTCATCCCAAAGACGAAGTAGAAGGATGAATTGTGGATAAAGCTCCTTGACGATTGAAGATCCTCACAGCCAGAAGAAGCCCATGAAGACCACGCCACTCCCATAAACTTCTTGACATCACCATCGATATAGGCACAAGTCGAAGAGACCTTATTGGAAGATATACCGCCACCACCACTTGAGCGTTGCCCCACCAAACACAAACCCTAAAACAGGTAAAACGGAGCCCTCCCGCCAGTGGGGGCCTAGGGCCACCCGGTCTCCATGGCCTAGAGGCCACAGAGGCAAGGCACAACGGCTACGACACCGACGGCAGGGGACAAACCCTAGACGCCTATGCCTGGGAGCAGTGGAGAGGAGGGGAACGGCCGGTCTCTATATCAGCAAAAGTACTTCCATTTCGGAGAACATATACTCTATAATTGTGAAAATACGGGTGTGCCTCACAAGTCACAAGTCATGGTGAACTGCCCTCACTCTCATGTGTGCTCACAAAATTCTGTTACTTTATTAACAACATTTCTTGCTAGTTAATGCTCTCTCCACTTTTATATAAGTCCTTTTTTAAAGTCAAGGTAAATAAAATTGGATGAAACTTTTAAAAAATTGTATCAACAAATTATAGGGATTATATGAATATTTATTTGTGATGTATCTGTTATCACCAGAATTTGACCGGATCAGAGGTGGGCCGCGATTGGAGATGGGCTTGAAGAATATGCCTTGTGTACCAAGTTTGGGCTAGATTGCCCGTGTATCTGTACCATAGTAGGATACGTGTCGGTTAGAAGTTAGAGTTTAACCCGTGCACGGTTAGGTGCACGCCTGAATTAGAAAGTCCCCCGGACTATAAATATGTATCTAGGGTTTATGAAATAAACAACAACCAACGTTCACCACAAACCAATCTCGGCGCATCGCCAACTCCCCCGTCTCGAGGGTTTCTTCCGGGTAAGCACCATGCTGCCTAGATCGCATCTAGGCAGCACACATTTATTCGTCGTTCATGCGTTGCTCGTACTGAAGCCTTTTTGATGGCGAGCAACGTAGTTATCATAGATGTTTTAGGGTTAGCATTGTTCTTCGTATCATATGCTATTGTCGTGCAACCCTTAGGCATCTAGCCGCCCTTACACCTGTCACGGGTGTAAGGGCGGCACCCCGCTTGATCATTGTTTAGTAGATCCGATCCGTTATGATTGCTCCTTGTTCTTCAAGGATTAGTTTAATATCTGCATTGTTAGGCCTTACAAACGGGTCGAAGGATCCAGTGGCGCGTAGGGTGTAGTTTGCTAGCCCTAGAAAGGATGTTCCGAGGATCAACTTCGTGTTGGTTTTTAGGCCTTGTCTAAGGTCGGTTTACGATCACCGTGCGTGGCCGCCAGGCTCGATCACGAGTAGGATGTTCCGATTATGCGGTGAAAACCCCAAATCGTAGTAGGTCGCTTTAGCTTTATCTTGATCAAGCAGGACCACCATCCGATCGTACACCTCGTACGTATCATGGGTGGATCGGCTCTTTGAGCCGATTCACAGGACAACCTCGAGAGCCGATCGAGGCTCGTATTTAACGTTTACGTGTATGCCGTGCAGGAAACTAAGCGAGGCATCATCCAACACCTTCCTGACCAGGTATAGGTCAGGTGGCACGCCCTTGCATCAGCATCGGACGTGTGTGCAGAAGGCTTTGCGGGCCGTCGCTCGGAGGGACCAGGGCCAGCCGCGGTCCTGGGAGATTCCCGGCTCTACGGTGTTGCCCGTCGCTGCCCGCCGGTGGGTTTCGACCGCAACACATTCTCGGCACGCCCGGTGGGACAATCTTCGACAGCCACCGCATCGCCATCTACATCCGAGATGGCGGAAGGCACTCCGGTCAAGTACGAGGATCTGACTGAGGAGCTCAAGAAGAAGCATGACGAGATCAAAGCAGTCCTCGAAGCCGACCTCATCGGCTCTTTTCACAGAACCCGCTCACATGGCATCAGGTGGAAGGGGTTCTCACCTGAAGGCGCGCTCGATGGAGTGGACCTGTCCTCCCCGTCAGAAGAACGCACCAGGTCGCTGCGTCAGGAGATCAACTTCATGGTGGCTCATTCGCTGCACCGCCATTCTGAGAGCCTGGTGAACACTTTGGAGCGTGTCGCTCTGCGCGTGATCCAAGAAATCATGAGCCATCAGTATTCTCCGACAGGACCGGCTCTGGGGACTCACCGTGGAGAAAGGCTACTCCAGTCCCGTCAACCGCTGCCGTTCACGTTGGCAGCACCAGAAGTGCCGATTTCACCGGCATCCGCCGTTAACATGGTGGAGCGCACTTACCCTGGAGGGTGCCAGCCAAGATTCTCGTTCGACATCAACATGATAGGGCTCGGGCACCACCCTGGTAAGGACAGAGACGAGGGCAGCTGCTCTCACAGCGAAGACCAGGAGGAAGCTGTTCCACGCGATCGGCCCCGACACCTCCAAAAAATCCTGGTTACAATCAAGATGAAGGCCGATTCCAGCGTTCGGCCCGCATTACCCGTACCACACGCTCTCCCTGTATTTGGTGTCAACCTCACAGGGGACGGAAAGCTAGGATATGGGTTTACATCGGGCCGACGAACTAGAGGAAGTCGACATCGGTCCTGGGGATAAGCCGCGACCAACCTTTATCAAGCAAGAAGTTAGATCCACATCTTAGGGGTCGGATGATAGCTCTGCTAAAATAATACCCAGATTGCTTTGCATGGGATTACACGGAGATGCCTGGGTTGGACAGGAGCATCATTGAACATCGGCTTCCCTTAAGAAAGGGTTTCGGCCGTTCCAACAATGAGCACGTCGGATGAAGGCCGAAATCCTGGAAGAGGTCAAGAAAGAGATCGAGAAGATGTTGGCCGCCGGGTTCATCAGGCCATGCGGGTATGCTGAATGGATCTCCGGTATCGTTCTCGTAGAAAAGAAAGACGGCCGGTGGCGTGTGGCCATCGATTTCCGAGATCTTAACGAGCCACTCCAAAAGATGAGTATCCGATGCTCGTGGCGTAAACATTGATCAATGCAGCTGCCGGCCACAAGGTGTTAAGCTTCATGGATGGCAACGCCGGCTATAACCAGATCTTCATGGCTCCAGAAGATATACACAAGACCGCATTCAGAGTGCCAGGGGCAGTAGGCTTGTTTGAATATGTGGTCATGACCTTTGGGTTGAAGAATGCTGGTGCAACGTATCAAAGATCCATGAATTATATATTTCACGATCTGATCGGCAAGTTGGTGGAAATCTACATCGATGACGTGGTAGTCAAGTCTGTCTCCATGGAGGGACACTTGGGTGATTTGCGACGCATCCTAGACCGAACTCGGAAGTTCGGACTGAGAATGAATCCAAAGAAGTGTGCCTTTGGTGTGACGGCCGGTCAGTTCCTAGGATTTCTGGTTCATGAACGGGGAATTGAGATCGGCCTGAAAAGTCAGGAGGCAGTGCGTACCATGCAGCCGCCCACCACGAAGAAAGAGCTCCAACGTCTTATCGGCAAGATCAACTTCGTCCGACGATTCATCTCTAACCTGTCAGGACGAATCGAGCCGTTCATGGCGCTGGTGAAGATCAAATCTGATGATGAGTTTCACTGGGGGGCAGAACAACAGCAGGCGTTTGACGAGATTAAGCGGTATCTGACAACGCCGCCTGTGCTAGTCCCACCCCAACAAGACAGGCCGTTCTATATCTACTTGTCAGTAGCTGACACGTCCATCGCTTCGGTGGTGGTGCAACTTTATGAGGGTGTTGAAAAGGTCGTCTTCTACCTCAGCAGAAGGATGTTGGACGCGGAGACAAGGTATCCTGAGGTCGAGAAGCTTTGCCTTTGCCTCGTTCTTCACCCGCACCAAGCTCCACCACATCCTTTTGACGGCGAGAGATCATCGTCATCCGCAAGTCGGACGTTGTCAAGCACATGCTCGTCGGCCCCTATTTTGAAAGGCCGGCTTGGTAAGTGGATGTTCGCGCTGACGGAGTTCGACCTTCGGTATCAGCCTGCGAAAGCAGTCAAGGGACAAGCGTTGGCCGATCTTATAGCTGAGCGGATTAACACTAATATAGCGGCGCTATCTGTACGTGCGTGGGCTATGTTCTTCGATGGATCGGCTTGTGACGATGGTTGTGGCATCGGCATCCGCTCGTGTCGCCTCGGGGGCAACATATTCTTTCGCCATCGGGCTATCCGCCCCTTGCACCAACAATGTTGCTGAGTATGAGGCAAGGTGCGCAAGGGGATGGAGTTGCTTTTGGAAGCCGGGCGCGAGGCGGTGGAGCTTTTTGGAGACTCGAAGTTGGTGATCTCTCAACTCACGGAAGAATACAAGTGCGAGAGTGAATCACTTTTTCCATATTGGGTGGAGTGTCGTGAGCTGATGACACATTTTCGGTACATCAATTTCAATTGGGTCCCAAGGTCTCAGAATACCGATGCCAATGATCTCGCACAGATGGCGTCAGGATACAAGGACATACCCGACGGGTCAGAAGTTCAGGTGCAGTTCCTGGAACAGGATGATTGGAGAACCGATATCTTCAATTATTTGAAGGATTCGGCTCGGGGGGCACCCAAAAGGATAAGATATAAGGCTATGAAATATGTCCTTATAGGAGATGACATGTTCTACGGGACGTTGGAAGGGTTACTACTTAAGTGCTCGGGACCAACCGAGTCTAATCGGCTCTTACATGAGGTGCATGAAGGCGCTCGCGGAACTCACCAATCGGCCCATAAGATGAAGTGGTTAATTAGGCGATCAGGGTTTTATTGGCCTACCATGCTCGGAAGACTGCTTCAACTACTACAAGGGATGCCAAGCGTGTCAAATGTTCGGGAAAATCTAGATGGTACCCGCGTCAGCAATGAACCCCATCATCAAACCTTGGCCATTTCGAGGTTGGGGCATGGATATGATCGGCAAGATACATCCTCCGTCAAGCAAAAACCACGAGTGGATTCCGGCCATTACGGATTATTTCACCAAATGGGTGGAGGCCGTGCCCATGAAGAAAGTAAAATCGGAAGATGTTATCCAATTTGTCAAAGAACATGTCATTCATAGGTTCGGGATTCCCCAAACCATCACGACCGATGGAGGTTCGGTCTTTGTCTCTAAAGAATTCAGAAAGTTCTGCGATGACATGGGGATTAAGCTAATCCGATCGTCTCCATACTACGCTCAAGCCAACGGGCAAGCTGAAGCATCCAATCAAAGCCTGATCAAGCTGATTAAGAGGAAGATCGAGGAGAACCCCAGGGTGTGGCACGAGACGTTATCAGAGGCTTTGTGGGCTTATCGCATGTCATGCCACGGAGCTATAAAGACTTCGCCATACCAGCTTGTCTATGGGCAGGAGGCCGTATTATCTTGGGAGATTACGGCTGGGTCAAGACGTGTCACGTTTCAGAATGACCTGACACCTGAGGAATATGCAACCCTGATGAGTGACACTATTGAGGATGCAACGGAACTTAGACTTTGGTCGTTAGAGAAGATTAAAGAGAACAAAGCCGGGGTAGCTCGGGCATACAATAAAAAGGTAAGACCAAAGGAGTTTCAAGTTGGTGATCTAGTATGGGAAGCCGTGTTGCCACTAGGAACCAGGGATAAAGCATACGGCAAATGGTCTCCTAATTGGCACGGTCCTTACAAAGTCATCCAGGTTCGAAGGGCAATGCCTACATGCTTGAACAGTTGGATGGTATGAAGTTCCCAGTGGCCGTCAATGGCCAACATCTCAAGAAGTATTTCCCAAGCATGTGGGAGGATGGGCAGTGAGATATGGAGGCCGATTTTAAAATCGGCCAGTAAAAAAAAAATCACAGCCGATGTACAGACATCGACTTCAGTATACAAGCATGAAGGGACAACAGTATGCGTACAGCCGATGCACGGGCATCGACTTCAGAATAATAAAAGCCGATGCATTGTCATCGACTCTAGAGGGGCAAGCTCAATCATAATATTTGGGATAAGTCATCCTAGTGGTTGTTGAGGAGTCCAATCTGCACGTTTGAGATGGTTTGGACGGAAACTAGACCTGTTGGACCGTGTGGATAGGCAACGGCTTGGCCTCGAATCGCGGTTATAGTGCAAGCCGATGCCCTGTCATCGACTCTTTGTACAGCGACTTCGTTTCGACAATCGGCAAAGTCAACAAGAAAGTAAGACTAATTGGGGAATACTCTCTTCATTAATAGTGGGATTTCTTACAAAGAAAGAGCCGATTGCTCGTTGAAGAAAGAACAAAAGCCGACTACTACTACTAGTCCCTAATCTAAGGGCCGTTGTTGCCCTCGTCGCCGTCGTCACTGCCGCCGGCGCAGCTGCTGATAGGCTCCTCATCGCTGCTCCCGTAGCCTTCTACAGGAGCCTCGTCTTCCTCATCGTCGTCATCGGTGTCGTCGTCCCACCAGGCGCGGAGGCGCTTCGCCGGTGGGTAACCTTCGAGGGAGTCGTCGTCGTCATCCTCCACCTCTTCCTCGGAGGAGGTGTAGTCGTCCCGAGGAGAAGCGGTCGTCCTCGCTCTCCGCCTCCTCCTCCCCGTCGACGAGGAATCGGAGGTCGTCCTCTCCGTCGGTCAAGGATTTGTCATCCTCGGACCAGATGGAGGAATCGTGCTCCTCCTTGTCCCACGTCGTTGAGGCGAGGATGTCGTGCGCCGCCAACGAGCCCCACTCTGGCGTCGGCTAACGGAAGGGAGATGATACATCGGAGAGGTTTGAGGAGGAGGAGGAGGAGGAAGAAGACATGGCTACGGAGGAATGGGGGTTCTTTGCCGATGGCTGGTACGGAGCAGGAGGGTGAAAGGGCGAACTGCTCGACGCGGTTAAATAAAGGATACAGTGGAGGTTCAATGCCACAGCAGTTTCCAAGGAAGTGGTGTCCAACAGAAGGAAAAAATAAATTGTCAGGCCACGCGGAGAAGTGGAGGAGGCAAGGCATCATGATGAAGGATTCTGCGGCGGTTTCTGCTCTGCCACGACATGACCCGACGAAGGAAAAGCGTAATGATTTTGGAAATGTCATTTCCAAAACCAGGGGGGCATGTGTTATCACCAGAATTTGACCGGATCAGAGGTGGGCCGCGATTGGAGATGGGCTTGAAGAATATACATAGAAGAAATACATGAATCGGCCTTGTGTACCAAGTTTGGGCTAGATTGCCCGTGTATCTGTACCATAGTAGGATACGTGTCGGTTAGAAGTTAGAGTTTAACCCGTGCACGGTTAGGTGCACGCCTGAATTAGAAAGTCCCCCGGACTATAAATATGTATCTAGGGTTTATGAAATAAACAACAACCAACGTTCGCCACAAACCAATCTCGGCGCATCGCCAACTCCCCCGTCTCGAGGGTTTCTTCCGGGTAAGCACCATGCTGCCTAGATCGCATCTAGGCAGCACACGTTTATTCGTCGTTCATGCGTTGCTCGTACTGAAGCCTTTTTGATGGCGAGCAACGTAGTTATCATAGATGTTTTAGGGTTAGCATTGTTCTTCGTATCATATGCTATCGTCGTGCAACCCTTAGGCATCTAGCCGCCCTTACACCTGTCACGGGTGTAAGGGTGGCACCTCGCTTGATCATTGTTTAGTAGATCCGATCCGTTATGATTGCTCCTTGTTCTTCAAGGATTAGTTTAATATCTGCATTGTTGTGGTGACCCGGCATACCACTGCATGGTGTAGTATGCAAGTCTGATATAACACCAATGAAACACCGTTCCACTCGTATTATATCGCTCAGAGTGGTACAACAGAAACATATGCGGGTCCAAGGCATGTCTATAGAATTACAACACAGACTCTTTACAAAAGATCCACACAGCCTCCTACTTTACAATGAGGTAAAACTGCAAATAAACTCCAAAAGAACGACTCGTGATCTAATCTTATCACGGACTCTATTTGTAGAGTATTTGACTAGCTATAGAGGCTATGAATAGATTCTAGCTAAGTAGGAGCTAGATTTAGGAAGCTAGTTCCATTCTATGGTTAAACTAGGTTTTCTCCTTGTTGGATGTGGTATCTGACTCATCTGACAGGGTCCTGTCTCTCGAAGTAGTTGTTGACTCCTCGGTCTTCGAGTTGCACTGTAGCTCCTCCTTCGATGCCTCCATATCTAAGCAGGGGATTTAAGAGTGGGATGAGTACGAGCGTACTCAACAAGTTCATTATAGGAAAGAGGTGTTTAATGCACTAGCTACAGCATTAGACCAGAAAGTCTAATACCAATGCAGGTTTTCATAATCATTTCTTCAAGAGGTTGCTTTTATTCGGAAGAGCTATGTCCGTCGGCCTTCACCGATTTACTAGAACTTCATGGAGTTCCTTTCCGGCCGCGTTCGCAGTTCCATATCCCGAACGAGGAGTGACAGTCACAGTTCTTTACACTCTGCAGAGGTGTGTTGCTTTACCCATAAGAGATCTTAACCTTGGTGCCAACCGGGTGATCTTCCCGTCAACACTTCCTATGGTGTGAAGCCCGGTATAAGGTCTAGCCAATCATGTTCCTCCGCTACCTCGAACACCCACCCGTTGTTGCATGCCCCGACCCTGGGTCCACGCCGGTCCCATTATTCCCGTAATTTCAGGGTGGACCCCGACCACGACGACAGTGCTTGGGCTCTACCATACACTCCTACGCCGGTAGCTGCAACCCATCATAGACCGCATTACCGTGTGGAATTAGAATGGGATCCCCACCCTCCGGTTGTTTCGCAAGACACAACTGCTACGGCAAGCAATGCTTTACCGTGGGGAATTAGAATGGGATCCCCACCCTCCGGTTGTTCCGCCAGATACAACTGCTACGGTAAGCGCATCCGTTGATGAACGAGAGGTGGAAACACTTTTGACTACTCCGTCCCACTCCGGATCTTATGGTTAACACGGGTATTACGGCACAAGAATCATTGGCGACATTTGTTGTTTAATCCTAGATGGATATAAACCCTTGCAATGGAACCTCCACCATATCAACACAATCCATGGTTCCATTGCCCACCACATAGTCATATTCATAGTTATGAAAATAGTGGTTTTGCTTTTTATGCAATAGTGATAATCATAGTACTTTGCAAGTAATTTGGTAAAAATACTCAAATGACATGAGCAAGCGATGAACTTGCCTTTATTGATTGCAAGATTATGCAGACAAGGTCTTCGATACGCAATAACTCCAAATTCTGAAATAGCATCATCGTCCGGTAAGGACGATGTTTAAAAGATTGCCAAGGATGCAATAATGCATAAGTATGAGATGCAATCGTTCTAAACGTGACCTAACCCCGATGATTTAGGATTAGTGAGTAGTAGTGATCAGTTCAGGGTGTGTTGCACTTTTAGAGTGATTCACAAACAAGGTTCTTATTAGGTTCTTGTTGTATTAGAATCATGAGCAAGTGATAACATGTATAGTAACAATCATACACATCAAGGAGTTGTAGTTGTATAATAAGTAAAGAGCAGTTGTCAATTTTAATACTATATGGCATGGTTAATGATTGATTATCATATACTTTAAAAGAATAACTTTTGAAGAACATGTTCCTTGATAAAGAACAAGTATGATAATTAGGTTGGTGGGGTTCTATGGTTGTCTATGGTTTTATTTAGTTTCTGGGGTAAGTATTATATGGATCCAAACAGGGTTGGATTCATTAATAACTAGGGCTTGTATGGATTTAGTGTAGCCTAAGTATCTTAAGCAATTAATGGTTGCTATCATGGTGATATATCTTAGTGGTAATAGGTAGCTATTGTTTATAGGTCCTCTTAAGCAGGGTTGGTGATGACTCTCTGTTTACTTCAAAAGAATAACTTTTAAAGAACATACTTCTTGAGTAATAAGAAGTATTACAATTAAAGTTGTGGTTGCCTAAGGTTTACCTTTGGATTCACTAAGTAAAGAATGTTTGGTTCCTAAATAGGATAGTTCATAATTATCTCACACTAGTAGGTTTTAGTGGAGTATGGAATGTAATGGTAAATATAGGGCATAAATGCTATTATAGTTCAACATAGTGGTGTGATACTAATTAAGGATGGTTACTTAAAGATGATGGTTTTGGTAGTGTAAGCTAGGGTTTAGACTTGGTTAACCCTACTTGAATATTTAGGTCTGCTGAATATGAACACATGGGATACCCATATATTAGTGATAGGTCTTCTACATTTTATGTAGCCAAGACAAGTATTTATTTGCTACTCTGGTTCTATGATTTGAAAGAAGATACCATGATCACATGTGCTAACCTAGGGTTTAGGTTAGAAGTAATTTAGGGTTCGCATGTAATAATGGAACTAGGGTTCCTGATGGAGTTAGGGCTTTAGGGTTTCACATGAAATGATGAGCTGTAATATCATTTACTATGGAATTAGGGTTTGTTATTTACCACATAGTCCTATGATTAATAACTTCATTTTAAAGTAGAAGTTATTAATAACTTAGGAATAAAAATAATATTGAATTTGGCATTTTATTATTTTTAAACAATTAATAATTAAGGTAATTATTAATTAGGGTTTAAATTTCCCTAATAAAGATTTAATAGGATTGCAAATAAAGAAAATTAGTTTTCATGTTTTCTTTATTTGCTTATTGGTTTTATTGAATTTATAAATGATTTCTTAATTTCTGAATTTTAATTGTATTTAGAATTAAAATTAAAGGCTTAAGAGTGGATTTTGTACACCCACGCATGGGTGTGGGTGTTTCCGTCACCGTTCATTGTGCTTTAAGATTCGGATAAAAAGAGGAGAGAGAAAGGAATCTTTCTATCTACCATGGTGGGCACGAATCTCGAGGAATAAATGAACGGTGATAGAAACATCCACACCCATGCGTGGGTGTACAAAAGTATTTCCAATTAAATAATTGAATTTTTATTAAAAATAAAATTTTCATTTTATATTTTTATTAGATAGAGTTTTCTTTTCTAAGAATTTTAATATCTTATTTATATTTTTCTGACTTAAATTGGATTTTCTAAATTATTTCAAAGTTTCAGTAATTAGTGAATTTTGAATTAAAACACAGGAAATGCTAAACCTACCCGGGCTGTCTACTCGCAGGGACATTGACTGGTGGGCCAGTGGCCAGGTTGGCTGCCACGCGGGCATTGACGAGTCAAAATAGATGAGGTGGCCAGGGAGCTTCGGCCGGCGGTCAAACGGCGACGGCGCCGGAGCTAGGGCTGCTCCCCGAGACGGGCGACTACACCTAATCAAACCGCGGCATGCTGGGGAACCTAATGATGGCGGCGCCGCTCTCTATTGGTCATTGGAAAGTGGCCGGCGGCGAGGCGAAGTGGCGGAGCTTGCAGGCGAACGACGCGGCGAAGCTACGGGACAAGATCGAGCTTACTGGGAGATTGAGGAGCTCACCAGGAACGTGTAGAGCTCGTTGGTGAGGTCTATGGCGGGCGGCATCGCTGGAATTGGTCGCTCCCGTCGTCGGGGAAGACGACCAGGTGGGGTCGACTACGGGCGCGTTGGCTCGATTTCTCCTACCCGGTGATGATGTCGAGCATGGCGGTGACGACGGTGGTCACGGCGGGGCCTGGGGCTTCCCCAATCGGTGGCGAGACGAGTTGGCCGGCGTAGCTAGGGTTTCCATCTGGGGAAAATTGAGTAGAGGAGAGAGAGGAATAGAGGGCGTCGGCGCGTTTTATAGGTTCTCCGTCGTGTGCTGGTGGTCAACAACTGCGGCGGCGACGCGGGACGTGGCGTGGACGTCGCGGTGTCGCTCTCCAGTGCGTGCGGGCGAGGCAGAGACGAAGAAGACGAAGACGCGCTCGTCCTCTTCGAGTTTATCTGGAGCGAAGGGTTACGGGCCAGTGTTGGGCTATGGTTTGGGGCTGGGCCTTGGGCTGTTCCTGGGCTGCCACGGCCAGGCTGCTGCTGGGCTTGGTGGTCGACTAGGTAAGTCAGGTGAGCCCATTTTCTCTTCCTTTCTTTAATTCATTTTCTGTTTTGTATTTCTTGTTTTGAATTCTGTTTTGAATTCAATTATGCTTTCAGATGTTTCTTCTTATTTTTTTAATTAGGACTTAATAATAATGAGCATTGCATTATTTTATTGTTCAAGATAAATGTGTAATGCATGATTTTGTTTGTATCCCTGTGGTTTCTTTTAAAATCTTTAATTTAGCCATGAATTTATGTGGTCTTTGAAACTCCTTTTCCTCCTTGAAATACCACTTTCTTTTGAATTATTTATAGTGTATAAATTGGTGCTCAAAGCATTTTAAAGATTATTATGAGGTATTGGTTTCTCAATTGAGAGTTTGTTTCACTTACATTTTAATTTATGGGATCACCTATTTATTATAGGTTTGTGAATTCTCTTATAACCCTCTTTTAAGATGAACACTATTATTATCTTTGAAAATGCCTAGAGTAAATATTGTTCCCATAATGATTTGGTCTTGATTACAAAGGTAAGTGGTTGATCACCTCACATGATTTTTAATAAAGGGGTTTCAACTATGTTCATCTTAAGTATAAGATTTAACTAGTGAGAAATTTTAGGGTTCTAATTATATTTACCTAATGGCAATTGGTTTGAATCTCAATTATGGCCTAGGTTCGTATTATGATCACCATAGTGATACATAACTAGGGTTGAGATACAATTCTAGTTTATAGAATTGGGATGACATCATATTGCATGTGCTAGGGTTAATCTCCCCTAACCATGATAAAATGGTTACTTGCTTTATATTTTATGTGCTTCTCTTATTACTAAGGATTTGGGAATTGGTTTTATCTTCTACCAATTAACTTCTATTAGTATTCTCAATTCTACCATTCAAGCAACTACATTAGTTATAGTTCTTTTTATAGTTAACTTTGGTCATATGGATATATGGTTTCTCACCATATGAAGTATAGTGTTTAACTCTAAGGTTTTCTTAGGTTCATTAATTGATGAATGAATGAGAAAATAGATGTGGTAAGATTCTACTTATTATCACCAATTGATTTACAATTATAGGTTGGGATATCAGCCTAGGTTTGCTTATTAGTTTCCTCCCTATAATTTCATGTGGTGAATGATATCTACTTATCTTATTAAGGTTTAACTTATCCTCACATACCTCAAGAGCATGATCATGGATTAGGCATGATCAACTTGTTCTTAATGTCTCTATCTCAAGTTCTTAGGGTTTAGGATCATCACTCAATTTATAATGATCAAGATTTGGCTTCCTAAGGTATCTCTCATTAAATGGGTTCTCACTTCCATGATCAAGCATTGTCTACATCAATCAAGGTATAGCACTTCTAATTTACCTTCTTGTATGGGACTACTATGATTGTCTCTTTAGTTTATATCCCAGGAGAATGCCTGAGATATTATGTTAGAGTACTACTCAAACAATGATGATATGGTCATCTCGGTATATGGATAGTTCTCTCCCTCACATTCAAATGTTGCCTCAACTACTTGAGTGTAACACCATAGTTTGAGCTCTCTTATGTAAGAATAGCTTATTCTAGGTTATGATGTACTCCTAATACTCTAGTTCAATGGTTGTCTTTTATTCTTAAATAGATAAAACTAGAATTGATATGAATAGTCTCTCTTAATTGGGAATGTCTTGAATAATATCCCAAGGTTGTGTTCTTGAGATGAGGTTTGAATACTTGGATGTATATCCAAGGTTTAGCTCAAGGTTGATTATTACCTCTCTAACAATCATTATAGAACTCTCACCCCTCAAGGTTTGGTGTATAATAATATAGATTAGATAAGTTTATATATTTTGAGAGTTGATCTCCTTATCTTGTTTCCAAGATTAAGGTAGAATGAATACCATGAGGTTCATGGTAGGATCAAAATTTAGTTTTGTACATGGAGAAGATAAGTCAGGGATGGTTTCTCCATTTTATTGTTACTTGATTTGCAATTGAATTGGTGTTCATAAGTTATGACAAGGTTTACCATAATATAATATTTTATAAGATCAAGTAATTGATACTTGAGTGAAATGTTGTTGTGTTGATTATTAGTTCCATTTGATCTAACCCCTTAGATCAAATCATCTCTACCCGTAACAAGGTTTTAACAAAGTTACATTGAGGTTTATAGCGCTTGACTTGATGAGCTACTTCAATTCCACCAAGGTCAAGTGAAACTTCGATTCATCGTGATCTGTTTTACTTTAAAGCGCGAAAATTCCCGCATTTTCTATGCATGAATGCAATGCACACATCTGTTTCCTCTATTTTTGTAACCCCATTACCTGGGATATTACAATTGTTAGGCCTTACAAACGGGTCGAAGGATCCAGTGACGCGTAGGGTGTAGTTTGCTAGCCCTAGACAGGATGTTCCGAGGATCAACTTCGTGTTGGTTTTTAGGCCTTGTCTAAGGTCGGTTTACGATCACCGTGCGTGGCCGCCAGGCTCGATCACGAGTAGGATGTTCCGATTATGCGGTGAAAACCCCAAATCGTAGTAGGTCGCTTTAGCTTTATCTTGATCAAGAAGGACCACCATCCGATCGTACACCTCGTACGTATCATGGGTGGATCGGCTCTTTGAGCCGATTCACAGATAACCTCGAGAGCCGATCGAGGCTCGTATTTAACGTTTACGTGTATGCCATGCAGAAACTAAGCGAGGCATCATCCAACACCTCCCGACCAGGTATAGGTCAGGTGGCACGCCCTTGCATCAGCATCGGACGTGTGTGCAGAAGGCTTTGCGGGCCGTCGCTCGGAGGGACCAGGGCCAGCCGCAGTCCTGGGAGATTCCCGGCTCTACGGTGTTGCCCGTCGCTGCCCGCCGGTGGGTTTCTGACCGCAACAGTATCTAATGATAATTATTTTATATTTTCCTTGTTAATTCTTCTTGTAAAAAACTCGATCAAACTTACACCGTTTGTTTTTCAAAAATGATCTGCTTGGTTCATCAGGGAAATCATGACGTGACAGTCTCTCACAGGAAATTGCTTCCTCCATTTGACGAAAACAAGTAAAACAACACGAAAAAATCAAGCTTCTTTTTTATACATAATCCTTCTAATTACTTGTTTCTGCCCCATATAGGAATTCACGTTTCGAGCCGATCAATGAACACACACTGCTTTGTGGGGTCCCTGCGAAGCCACACACACACGTACACTGTTCCTTGTCAGCTCGTGGGCCCGCTTCGGTCTTGCCCCTGGCAGGTGGGTCCATCGGAGCGCACGTACACAGCCTTCACGAAGCTTCCTGTGGCCACACAAATCATTCCTCCAATCCCCCAAAATTTCAAAATCCCCGCTGTCTCCGAGACCGAGCCATAGTAGCCGGAAACGGGGAACGGTGCCACGTTCCCTGAATCGGGTTCATCGACCCGGAAACGGAGTCGGGGTCGAGGCAGGGTACGAGCGATTCGATTGCGGGGACGCGTTCCAAGACGGTGGATTCACGTCGCTACGCGCGGAATGCGCCGATGCGCAGTTAGAAGAAGTTGTGGCGGCGCTGCGTAGGTTTCCTGGGCAGAGAATTAGGATCGGGTGAATGGAGCTTTTTGGGTCAGTTGGGTTGATGCTTTTCTTTCCTGGGCTTGGCATAGCGATGAAGGCCCATACTGATACACCCAGATTTTCCCTGGAACCAGTGTACCGTTCCGGAGTTATCGTTCCCAAACTGTTCGATTCACGTCCCCGCCAGCAATTGGTCGATCGAGAGATCTATACCCCTATCGTTCCATGTTGTTTGGTACCTACCGTTTCCCGTCCCCCGTTTCCGTTCCTCGAACCCACCGACCCGGAAACATGGCTACTATGGACCGAGCAGAGCCATTCCCCCCTCCCTCTCTCTCCCCGGAGTTTCGAGAAGAGGAGAGAAAACCCCAATAGGCCAAAACCCTAGCGCGCGGCTACCGCCCACCGGCACCGGGGCGACGCGACGCCGGCGAGCGGAGGCGAAGGTGAGGTTTGCTCTGCCGTTCCCTCGTTCCGCTCCGCCTATCCCTAGCTCGTTCGTGGGCTTCCTCCAGGAGCTCCGTTTCTACTTCCCTGTATCTGATAATCTCGTCTCCTCTTCTTCTTCTTCCTTGGATCAGCTTTCGGAGGAGTTCCTCGCCGATCACCTCGCCGCCGCGCTAGATTCGATTCGCCGGGGGCCTCGCAGCGGGGGGCGAACTGGAGCTAGCGTCACTGCTTCTGAGGCTTTTCTGATCTAAGGTACTGAACACGGAGGTGTCTGTCTCGACCGCCGCGTAGTCCTCGCTCGCGCGCTCCTGCTCCGTTTCTGCTTCCCCCCGCGTGTCTGATAATTTCGTCCTGTCTCTGTGTTTGATCAGTCCGTGTCTTCGTTGGCTTGGACGGCGCGGCCAGCGTTCGGAGGTGTTCCCCGGCGAGTCACTTGTCGCGCGCGCGCGGCTCGGGGCAGATTTGGCGGAGGCCTCGCATTGGGGGCGAGCTGTGTAGTCCCGTCTCTTTGATCCGTGTCTGGAGTTCATGGAAGCCCAACCAGAAGCTCCGGCTCCGCACATTCTGTCCACTTTTGCACATCAGTACGTTGCCTCTGCGACCTCCAATGCAATCTTCTTTGTTCGAGCACGTGCCTTGGATGACGCATACCCAAGTAGAGATGGCAGGGCTGCACTTAGTAGGCTATTGTTAAAGGATGATCCAAACAGAAACACAAATGTGGCCTCGTCAAGCTCCAAAGGAAAAGACGTAGCGTCATCCTCAAAGCATCCGGAGCCATCAAAGCCTCTAGATGATTCATGGACAAAAGATGAGATACGCACAGCGACTGGGTTTGCAGTGCGGAGAAGCCAAGGCAGGATGCTCATCCTCACCGTAGCTCACATCATTAGACCAGTGTTTGCTCACAGGGCTGTAATCACCAATGCATGTGATGATCTGAATGCGGCGTTTCGCTTTGACGTGCTGTGCATCCATCAGGAGAGACGTCTGCTCAGTACAGCTGGACCTGGTCAGGACATTGGAGCTATGAGGAGGACCTACACCAATGCCACAGTTGTTGCCATAGATTCACAGCTGGACTTGTTGGCTCTCGAAGTCGCAGATGACGCAGTGATGATCTACGATGCAGCCACTAACCAGAATTTCCCTTGTGTGATGTATCATGGGCTTATTCCTATCGATGAAATGACAGCGCCCGACAGCGAGGATGTCCTACTACAGTCATGGCCAGCACTCCGCAGTGATTCGACGTATTGGGCAAAATCATCATATCCTGAAAGGCGCTACAACACGTTGACAAGGACAAATCCTTATCGTTATGGAATGCGGTTGTTGGAGCTTCCCGGAGTGCAATGCCCCAAGGGGTGTTCGGGATCACCAGTAGTAAATGGCCGTTTGTGTGCAGTTGGTCTTCTTCATGGTGTTTTAGGCAAATACGGTTATGCAGTATCTTCAGAGGACATTCGGAACTTTCTGCAACGTTACCATCTGGTCAGTAATGATGCTTGTGATATATCTGTACCCATTATATTTGACCTTTGGTAAAACTTTAATCTAATTATATTGCTTCCCTTTCAGATGTAGGGGCCTATACCACCATTATGTCAACTGAAGGGTGCTTTACCGTTTTAGGTATGTTATAATCCATTTGTCATTTGTATTTGACTTCTAAATTGCAGCACACTGATTCAGATCCCCTGTTCATGTGTTACTAGTGTTAAGGTTCTTTTTCTTTTAGATTGAGAGTTCCACAAATCTTGGAGAAATATAGTAGTGTTTAGGTTCTTCTTCTTTCTGTTACGATGAACCAAAGCAATATGTAGTAATTTAGTAGTCTTGAACCTTGCTGGAACTTGGGATTTCCTCACACTTGCTCAAGGTCTTGCTTGATCTTTCTTTAGTTTGGTTTTGATTTGAAGTTCAATGCTGGGAATTTTGGACTTTTAGGAACAAGCTGACCATTGAAGTGAAGATCATCGGAAAGTCAGCTGATTTTTATAGATTTGGAGGGTGCTCGTAAAACCAAAGGACAGGGAACTTATGGACGTGGCTCTGGGAGAGGTTAGGCGTCTTCAGGCAAGCTTGATGGCTGAAGGCAGTGTTGGACTTTATGTTGAGTTCTGTTTCATGTTGGACTGCACTTCAGAACCTCTTTTCATCCTGTTACTGTTTAGATGATTGTATCTCAGACAGTCAGACTATGGTTTGCAGCAACATTAAAGTACTGTCAGTACTCTATGCTGACTTTGAATGGTTCTTCTCATTGTTCCACCTTTTTTCTGTTCATTGCTATACCACCTCTTGTCTTACACTGTGTGATTAGTTGGAAACTCTTCATTGTCTTGAACTAGCATATTCCTCCTAGGCATTCAATTTGTCGTGGCTTTTTTCTGTACAATTTCTCTGATCATCTTCGTTGTAGTTCTGTCATGATCATCTAAATTTTTTTTAGGCTGTCAAATATCTCCAGTGCTAAAGGACAACCCAATCTGCAAGATATGCAGTTTATGATCTGTAATCAGTGAAGGATTAAAGATAATTGAACGTATTGTCTGGGCCTTATATTCCGCACCTTCACTTGATGTTTGCTTTGATCAAACTGATGTTGACTTGTTTATCACTCACTCATCTGCATCTGATATTCTGAGTGTCTCCCCTTGTGCATATGACTGCAAGGCAAGTTCTTTGTAGCACTACATTGTAACAGCATAATTCAGTTTAGCATGTCATTACATCACCTGTTGATGCATCGTGATGTGATGAGAAGATTTCTTTTTTTCTCTGAACCTTCACTTGATGTAGGGAAGCTGCATATGCACATCTCTTAGATAAGAGATGATATCTTAGCAACAATCTCTCTCACGACATATTTGCGGATATCTCATTACTAGAGATAAGACTAAAAATAAGGTATATCTACATTACATGGGGGAATTAAGATTAAACGGTCTTATCAACCATTGTTTATGCCCTTAAGGTACATGAGAAACAGGAAGAAAAGTCTGAGACTCGCCCCAGCCTACAAGACCAAAGAAAAAAGAACTTAAAAACGACCTAAATATCAAAAGGTTTGCACCGGAAGAGGCACAACCCCTACTTGTGATAATATGTTTTTTTTTGTTGGACAGAAACAACACTTTATTGATTATATCATATCAATACAAATGGTTCTCCGAATGCAATCCGGGACAGAACGAAAAACCTCACTAGAGTTTACATTAACACAAGACTTAGCTAAAATATGTGCTGCTTCATTCAGACTTCGCTTCACATGAGTAAAAGAAGCCGAGATAAACACCCTCGCCATTGCTTTGATATCTTCAACCACCACTCCAACAGATGATCTATCTAAGCTCGAGGTGTTGAGACGCTGCACCAGGGAAAGGCAGTCGCTCGGGAAGATGGCTTGTCAAAACCCTCCTCATGTGCAAGAGAGACGGCGCGACGAAGGGCCAGAGCCTCGGCGAACTCAGGAGGCTGAAGACCGGTGAACTGTTGCCGACAGGACACCATACACGTGCCCTCGCCATTTCGAATAATGACCCCTACTCCCATAGCATCTGAGGACTCAAAAATCGCTGCATCCGAGTTCACCAACACAAAACCCGACGGCGGTAGAGTCCATTTCGGAGCTTGCTGGACGGATTCACACCTAGTAGTCGGAACTTGCTTGAAGAGATGCGACTTGATCAAATCCACATAGGCGAGGATTTTAGCACACGTACGGGAAGGATTTGGTTTACCACCTGTCTCCCTAGCTTCATTACGCGCTTCCCAAATGTGCCAGAAACCCACAGCCAAAGTAGTTGCTTGCAACTCATTAGACCTTGCTAGGAAATCAAACAGCCACTGTCGCTGGGAAACAAAATGTTTGCGTGCCAGCTTAAGATGTACCGATTGTTTGACTTCCCTCCACACGAACTGAGCAAGCCGGCAAGACGAAGCGAGTGCTCGATGCCTTCCAATCTCCCACAGAAAATGCATGGACCAGTCTCTGGCACTTGACGCTTACAAAGCTACACGCCACTCGGCAAACAGTTATGAGCAAGACGCCATAGATGAATTTTCATTTTTCCCGGGGCCTTGACTTTCCACACAAGCTTCCAGTTCTTCTCCATCTCCTCTCGCTCGACGCAGACCCTCTGCCCGTCTTACTCTGCGATTCAAAGAACTTGAAGGAGCGGGCAAGGTTATACGCCGACTTAACTGTATAGATGCCATGCTTGGTAAACGGCCAGCAAATGAAATCCTCACGATCATGACGAGCGATCGGAATTTTCAGAATCTGTTCCGCTACAGAGGAGCTGAAGAAGGCCCGGACCATCTCCTCGCACCAGCCCTTCGACACATCATCCAGCAGGCAATGAACAGTTGCGTTGGCTGGGATCGGTGAAGTAGGTTTCAGAATTTCAGGCGGATACCGTGGGACCCAGTTGTCACTTTGAATCTTGACAGTCCTACCATCACCAATGCCCCAACGCAACCCTTGAACCAACAGGTCCCTTCCATGCAAAATACTCCTCCGGGTATATGAGGAGGATCTCGGTTTTGGAGCATGCCAAAAGTCTGTATCTGGGAAGTATCTTCCCTTTAACACACGAGAGCACAGAGATTCAAGCTTAGTGAGCAGCCGCCACCCTTGTTTAGCCAACAATGCTTGATTAAAAAGAGCAAGGTCTCGAAAACCCATGCCCCCAAGTCCTTTTGGAGTCGAAAGCCAAGCCCAAGATCTCCAATGAAACTTCTTTTTACCATCCTCTTCTCCCCACCATCTATTTGCAATGATTGACTTCATTTTATCACATGTGGTAAGAGGGAGCTGGAAACAACTCATGACAAAGGCTGGAATAGCCTGAATAACCGTCTTGATCAAAGCTTCATGACCTGCCCTTGACATTGGTCTATCATTTAGTCCATTGATGCACTTCCAGATCTTGTCATATAAGAAATTGAAAGTTGTCGTTGGAGAACGCCCCACTGAGGTCGGCATACCTAAGTAGAAGTCATTAAGAGCCTCACTTTGTACACCCAATCGAGTTTTAACTGCATCCTTCACCCGATCAACACAGCTTGGACCAAAAAAGACAGAGGATTTCTCCAAGTTGATTTTCTGCCCCGATCCCTGACAGTAAATCTTGAGAGTTTCAGTAAGAGCATCCACACTCTTAATATCGCTTCTAGCAAAGAAAATGCTATCATCTGCGAAAAAAAGATGAGATATAGGTGGACCATGTGACCATTGTGAATACCATAGAGCTCACCTCGGTCCTCCCTTTGTCGCAGTAAACATGACAAGCCTTCGGTGCAAAGAAGAAATAAATAAGGGCTAATTGGATCTCCTTGACGAATGCCCCTAGAAGGAACCACTGGTTCGGTGAGTTCACCATTTACCCGAACGGCATACCTTACGCAAGTTACACATCGCATCACCGTCTGGATCCACCCGGGGTCAAAACCAAGTTTGCATAAACATCCATGGAGATAATTCCACTCCACTCTATCGTATGCCTTCATCATATCTATTTTGAGGGCAAAGAAAGGTTTCTTCTTGGACGTCTGATTACGGATGGTATGCAAACACTCGAAGGCAATCAAGGCATTGTCAGTAATTAACCTTCCGGGAACAAAAGCGCTTTGTCTGTTCGTAAATCACAGCCGGGAGGATTACTTTCAATCTATTTGCCAGAACTTTGGAGGCGATCTTATAAAGGACATTGCACAAGCTGATAGGGCGGAAATTTTTGAGGTGTTTCGGCTTGGCAACTTTAGGGATCAGGACTATGATGGAGTCACATAAACCCTCCGGGATCTCTCCTCCACCCAGAAAACCTCTCACTGCATTACAGATTTCCGTCTTGAGAAACTCCCAGTGAGTTTGATAGAACAACGCCGGAAAACCATCTGGCCCCGGCGCTTTCGTAGGTCCCATTTGGAACAAAGCAGTCTCAATTTCCCCATCCGTATATGGCTTACACAACTCAGCATTCATATCAGCTGTTACCTTGACGGGAATAGAATCAAGCACTGCATCCACTGAGGCGCACGTTTCAGAAGAAAAAAGTTGTTCATAAAAACACTGAACCATACCTTTGATCTCCCCCTGAGCCTCACACTTTGAGCCATCTTCACGCATCAGCATAGAAATTTTATTAGTGC
>NC_061511.1:151163397-151190741 GCF_022539505.1 Lolium rigidum
ATGATACGTCTCCGACGTATCGATAATTTCTTATGTTCCATGCCACATTATTGATGATATCTACATGTTTTATGCACACTTTATGTCATATTCGTGCATTTCCTGGAACTAACCTATTAACAAGATGCCGAAGAGCCGCTTGCTTGTTCTCGCTGTTTTTGGTTTCAGAAATCCTAGTAACGAAATATTCTCGGAATTGGACGAAATCAACGCCCGTGGTCCTATTTTTCCACGAAGCTTCCGAAGACCGAAGAGGAGTCGAAGTGGGGCCACGAGGCGCCGCCACACCTAGGGCGGCGCGGCCCGAGCCCCGGCCGCGCCGACCTATGGTGTGGGGCCCTCGTGTGGCCCCCTGACGCTGCCCTTCCGCCTACTTAAAGCCTCCGTCGCGAAACCCCCGAGCACCGAGAGCCACGATACGGAAAACCCTAGCGAGACGCCGCCGCCGCCAATCCCATCTCGGGGGATTCTGGAGATCTCCTCCGGCACCCCGCCGGAGAGGGGATTCATCTCCCGGAGGACTCTTCACCGCCATGGTCACCTCCGGAGTGATGAGTGAGTAGTTCACCCCTCGGACTATGGGTCCATAGCAGTAGCTAGATGGTTGTCTTCTCCTCATTGTGCTTCATTGTTGGATCTTGTGAGCTGCCTAACATGATCAAGATCATCTATCCGTAATGCTATATGTTGTGTTTGTCGGGATCCGATGGATAGAGAATACCATGTTATGTTAATTATCAAGTTATTACCTATGTGTTGTTTATGATCTTGCATGCTCTCCGTTATTAGTAGAGGCTCTGGCCAAGTTGATGCTAGTAACTCCAAGAGGGAGTATTTATGCTTGATAGTGGGTTCATGTCTCCGTGAATCTGGGGGAGTGACAGAAACCCCTAAGGTTATGGATGTGTTGTTGCCACTAGGGATAAAACATTGATGCTATGTCCGAGGATGTAGTTATTGATTACATTACGCACCATACTTAATGCAATTGTCTCGTTGTTTAGCAACTTAATACCGGAAGGGGTTCGGATGATAACCTGAAGGTGGACTTTTAGGCATAGATGCAGCTGGATGGCGGTCTATGTACTTTGTCGTAATGCCCAATTAAATCTCACTATATTTATCATGACATGTATGTGCATTGTTATGCCCTCTCTATTTGTCAATTGCCCGACTGTAATTTGTTCACCCAACATGCTTTTATCTTATGGGAGAGACACCTCTAGTGAACTGTGGACCCCGGTCCATTCTTTTATACTGAAATACAAATCTGCTGCAATACTTGTTCTTTACTGTTTTCTTGCAAACAATCATCTTCCACACAATACGGTTAATCCTTTGTTACAGACAAGCCGGTGAGATTGACAACCTCATCTGTTTCGTTGGGGCAAAGTACTTTGGTTGTGTTGTGCAGGTTCCACGTTGGCGCCGGAATCTCCGGTGTTGCGCCGCACTACATCCCGCCGCCATCAACCTTCAACGTGCTTCTTGACTCCTCCTGGTTCGATTAAACCTTGGTTTCTTATCGAGGAAAACTTGCCGCCGTGCGCATCACACCTTCCTCTTGGGGTTCCCAACGGACGTGTCAGCTACACGCATCAAGCAAATTTCTAGCGCCGTTGTCGGGGAGATCAAGACACGCCGCAAGGGGAGTCTCCACTTCCCAATCTCTTTACTTTGTTTTTGTCTTGCTTTATTTTATTTACTACTTTGTTTGCTGCATTATATCAAAACACAAAAAAATTAGTTGCTAGCTTTACTTTATTTACTATCTTGTTTGCTATATCAAAAACACAAAAAAATTAGTTACTTGCATTTACTTTACTTGATTCATCATGTTTCCTCTTAATTTTACTGTAAAAGATATACCTGTGGGACAAGGGTCTATAATTGGAAGAGATAATATAGAAGAATTTTTCACCCATGTTAGTATGCATGAAGATCTTAAAGATATACCACTTGCAAAAGTTGTCCCTACTTATGAAGATGCCTCTGTTTGTTTGGTACGCATGATGGAAGCTAGATTTATTAGTCTCAACCCCATGATACAACACATGTTTCTTACACTTTCTGATATGGAGCGGGGAGAGAAGAGAGATTTTGTTCTAAAAGTCTTAGTGCGAGAATTTGAAGATATAGCTATAGAAGCTAGAAAAGTTTTTATTAAGCATAAGAGGCTTGGCTTTTATACCGACTTTAAAAGAACACTTGAAAAAATGGATATGTATAGAATAAAATATACTGATAATGCTAATGAAGGTGGGGAGATCAAAGCACCAATACCATGTAAACTCCTAGCTATGAATGATGCACTAGAAAATAACTATGCTTGGCTTGTTCCTGAAAATTTGTTTGATGAGAGTAGCAAGCCCAAGACTAATGAAAAGGGAGCCGCTGAAACTTATGTATCCAATATACTATGCATGGTTGAGAAAACTCCAAACCCCGCTGTAGATGCACCACCATTTGATAATACTTGATATACACTTTCTGCGCCTAGCTGAAAGGCGTTAAAGAAAGCGCTTATGGGAGACAACCCATGTTTTTACTACAGTATTTTTGTTTTATATTTGAGTCTTGGAAGTTGTTTACTACTGTAGCAACCTCTCCTTATCTTAGTTTTGTGTTTTGTTGTGCCAAGTAAAGTCTTTGATAGTAAAGTAAATACTAGATTTGGATTACTGCGCAGAAACAGATTTCTTTGCTGTCACGAATCTGGGTCTAATTCTCTGTAGGTAACTCAGAAAATTAAGCCAATTTACGTGAGTGATCCTCAGATATGTACGCAACTTTCATTCAATTTGGGCATTTTCATTTGAGCAAGTCTGGTGCCTCAATTAAATCCATCTTTACGGACTGTTCTGTTTTGACAGATTCTGCCTTTTATTTCGCATTGCCTCTTTTGCTATGTTGGATGAATTTCTTTGATCCATTAATGTCCAGTAGCTTTATGCAATGTCCAGAAGTGTTAAGAATGATTGTGTAACATCTGAACATGTTAATTTTTATTGTGCACTAACCCTCTAATGAGTTGTTTCGAGTTTGGTGTGGAGGAAGTTTTCAAGGATCAAGAGAGGAGTATGATACAATATGATCAAGGAGAGTGAAAGCTCTAAGCTTGGGGATGCCCCGGTGGTTCACCCCTGCATATTCTAAGAAGACTCAAGCATCTAAGCTTGGGGATGCCCAAGGCATCCCCTTCTTCATCGACAACATTATCGGGTTCCTCCCCCGAAACTATATTTTTATTCGGCCACATCTTATGTGCTTTGCTTGGAGCGTCGGTTTGTTTTTGTTTTTGTTTTGTTTGAATAAAATGGATCCTAGCATTCACTGTATGGGAGAGAGACACGCTCCGCTGTAGCATATGGACAAGTATGTCCTTAGGCTCTACTCATAGTATTCATGGCGAAGTTTCTTCTTCGTTAAATTGTTATATGGTTGGAATTGGAAAATGCTACATGTAGTAATTCTAAAATGTCTTGGATAATTTGATACTTGGCAATTGTTGTGCTCATGTTTAAGCTCTTGCATCATATACTTTGCACCCATTAATGAAGAAACACTTAGAGCTTGCTAATTTGGTTTGCATATTTGGTTTCTCTAGAGTCTAGATAATATCTAGTATTGAGTTTTGAACAACAAGGAAGACGGTGTAGGGTCTTATAATGTTTACAATATGTCTTTTATGTGAGTTTTGCTGCACCGTTCATCCTTGTGTTTGTTTCAAATAACCTTGCTAGCCTAAACCTTGTATTGAGAGGGAATACTTCTCATGCATCCAAAATCCTTGAGCCAACCACTATGCCATTTGTGTCCACCATACCTACCTACTACATGGTATTTATCCGCCATTCCAAAGCAAATTGCTTGAGTGCTACCTTTAAAATTCCATCATTCACCTTTGCAATGTATAGCTCATGGGACAAATAGCTTAAAAACTATTGTGGTATTGAATATGTACTTATGCACTTTATCTCTTATTAAGTTGCTTGTTGTGCGATAACCATGTTTACGGGGACGCCATCAACTATTCTTTGTTGAATATCGTGTGAGTTGCTATGCATGTCCGTCTTGTCCGAAGTAAGAGAGATCTACCACCTTAATGGTTGGAGCATGCATATTGTTAGAGAAGAACATTGGGCCGCTAACTAAAGCCATGATTCATGGTGGAAGTTTCAGTTTTGGACATATATCTTCAATCTCATATGAGAATAATAATTGTTGCCACATGCTTATGCATTAAAGAGGAGTCCATTATCTGTTGTCCATGTTGTCCCGGTATGGATGTCTAAGTTGAGAATAATCAAAAGCGAGAAATCCAAAATGCGAGCTTTCTCCTTAGACCTTTGTACAGGCGGCATGGAGGTACCCCATTGTGACACTTGGTTAATACATGTGTATTGCGATGATCCGGTAGTCCAAGCTAATTAGGACAAGGTGCGGGCACTATTAGTATACTATGCATGAGGCTTGCAACTTGTAAGATATAATTTACATAACTCATATGCTTTATTACTACCGTTGACAAAATTGTTTCATGTTTTCAAAATAAAAGCTCTAGCACAAATATAGCAATCGATGCTTTCCTCTTTGAAGGACCATTCTTTTTACTTTTATGTTGAGTCGAGTTCACCTATCTCTCTCCACCTCAAGAAGCAAACACTTGTGTGAACTGTGCATTGATTCCTACATACTTGCATATTGCACTTGTTATATTACTCTATGTTGACAATTATCCATGAGATATACATGTTACAAGTTGAAAGCAACCGCTGAAACTTAATCTTCCTTTGTGTTGCTTCAATACCTTTACTTTGATTTATTGCTTTATGAGTTAACTCTTATGCAAGACTTATTGATGCTTGTCTTGAAGTACTATTCATGAAAAGTCTTTGCTTTATGATTCACTTGTTTACTCATGTCATTACCATTGTTTTGATCGCTGCATTCATTACATATATTTACAAATAGTATGATCAAGGTTATGATGGCATGTCACTTCAGAAATTATCTTTGTTATCGTTTTACCTGCTCGGGACGAGCAGAACTAAGCTTGGGGATGCTGATACGTCTCCGACGTATCGATAATTTCTTATGTTCCATGCCACATTATTGATGATATCTACATGTTTTATGCACACTTTATGTCATATTCGTGCATTTTCCGGAACTAACCTATTAACAAGATGCCGAAGAGCCGATTCGTTGTTTTACTGCTGTTTTTGGTTTCAGAAATCCTAGTAACGAAATATTCTCGGAATTGGACGAAATCAACGCCCGGGGTCCTATTTTGCCACGAAGCTTCCGAGAAGACCGAAGAGGAGTCGAAGTGGGGCCACGAGGCGCCGCCACACTAGGGCGGCGCGGCCCGAGCCCCGGCCGCGCCGACCTAGGGTGTGGGGCCCTCGTGTGGCCCCCCGACCTGCCCTTCCGCCTACTTAAAGCCTCCGTCGCGAAACCCCGGTACCGAGACCCACGATACGGAAAACCTATGCGAGACGCCGCCGCCGCCAATCCCATCTCGGGGGATTCTGGAGATCTCCTCCGGCACCCTGCCGGAGAGGGGATTCATCTCATGGAGGACTCTTCACCGCCATGGTCGCCTCCGGAGTGATGAGTGAGTAGTTCACCCCTGGACTATGGGTCCATAGCAGTAGCTAGATGGTTGTCTTCTCCTCATTGTGCTTCATTGTTGGATCTTGTGAGCTGCCTAACATGATCAAGATCATCTATCTGTAATGCTATATGTTGTGTTTGTCGGGATCCGATGGATAGAGAATACCATGTTATGTTAATTATCAAGTTATTACCTATGTGTTATTTATGATCTTGCATGCTCTCCGTTATTAGTAGAGGCTCTGGCCAAGTTGATGCTAGTAACTCCAAGAGGGAGTATTTATGCTCGATAGTGGGTTCATGTCTCCGTGAATCTGGGGGAGTGACAGAAACCCCTAAGGTTATGGATGTGCTGTT
Organism: Lolium rigidum; assembly: GCF_022539505.1. Classification (NCBI taxonomy): domain Eukaryota; kingdom Viridiplantae; phylum Streptophyta; class Magnoliopsida; order Poales; family Poaceae; genus Lolium; species Lolium rigidum. The sequence continues at coordinate 151,169,374 of NC_061511.1, forward strand.
GCCACTAGGGATAAAACATTGATGCTATGTCCGAGGATGTAGTTATTGATTACATTAGCAATACTTAATGCAATTGTCTGTTGTTAGCAACTTAATACTGGAGGGGGTTCGGATGATAACCTGAAGGTGGACTTTTTAGGCATAGATGCAGCTGGATGGCGGTCTATGTACTTTGTCGTAATGCCCAATTAAATCTCACTATATTTATCATGACATGTATGTGCATTGTTATGCCCTCTCTATTTGTCAATTGCCCGACTGTAATTTGTTCACCCCGGTCCATTCTTTTATACTGAAATACAAATCTGCTGCAATACTTGTTCTTTACTGTTTTCTTGCAAACAATCATCTTCCACACAATACGGTTAATCCTTTGTTACAACAAGCCGGTGAGATTGACAACCTCACTGTTTCGTTGGGGCAAAGTACTTTGGTTGTGTTGTGCAGGTTCCTCGTTGGCGCCGGAATCTCTGGTGTTGCACCGCACTACATCCCGCCGCCATCAACCTTCAACGTGCTTCTTGACTCCTACTGGTTCGATTAAACCTTGGTTTCTTACTGAGGGAAACTTGCTGATGTGCGTATCACACCTTCCTCTTGGGGTTCCCAACGGACGTGTCAGCTACACGCATCACCGTACCATTCAGCGCGGCAAGATAAGAAACATTCAACTCCCTGCCATTAGATATTTCGCTTACTATCTTGCTACTAGCATTCTTGGTAGGGAGAACACTAGCAACATTTCTAGTTATCATCTTGCTTTCCTAGTTGCTGCACTTACTTTGGAAAGACACCTTATCATCTTGGTGCTCTTGTTGCTCGTCGTTTATCCAATAAGGGGCCTATTTTTGGAGGAATTGTCGCCTTACGTATTATTACATATCTAGATCTTCCTCTTGACCCTACTGATGAGAAATTAACTCCTATAAGGCTTGATATTGCTGCTATGAAGAGTCACCAATTTGTTACAACTGACTCTAGTTTAGATAATATTGTCTATAGAATGTTGTTTATTGACGGGGATGAGAGGAAAATCCCTTTGCCGCAGACCGATTTGTTCAGTGTTCACAGGAGACCGTGGTCGCGCTCTAAGGAGGAGGTGGATGAGCAGCTGAGGATACATGGTTTCCACCAGCAGCATGACTCCGAGGATGCCGAGCCCTCCTACGGGCACACCGTCACGTATCCTGGTGCATCCTCCAGCACATACCCAGAACAGGATCCCTCTTCATCATACTACGGAGGTGCCACTTCGTGGGCACCGTGGGATTGATCTCCACTTAGGCCAAAAGCCTAAGCTTGGGGAGGTATGCCGGCATCACTCATTCATTGCATATTACAATTGCTGGATACTTGTACATACTTGTTTAGCTTCTTAAAGTGGTTTCTAATAAGAGAGAGATGATATTTGGGGAAGTGCTGTTTGAAAACAGATTCTGGACTGATACCAAAAAAATTCCCAAAAACAGCCAGAGTGTTATTTTACAAAGCCAATTTTTTTGCATGTTCCCCAGGTTATTATATAACTTTCATTAGTTAAGCACTTTTCGATCTGAGCAGCGGAAGATTTTCGTAAAAATCGATTACTGTACTGCTGTCAAGTTTGACAAATTTCTGCTGCTTTGTGTTTATGTGACTCTTTTAGTTTTCATTTTCTTATTTTTGCTTTGTTTCTTTTCTAAAACACAAAAAGACCAAAAATATTCCTGTTGTTTCTCTTTACCATTTGTTTATTTTGGTTTCTTGCTCCTATTTTGATTTATTTGCTATCGTTGGTTTGCTATAAGAAAATCCAAAAAGATTTTGCTTTGTTTGCTTATTTCCTTTTGTTCTTGTTTCCAATTCGAAAATACCAAAAATATTTGTTGTTCTTCTTTGGATTTGTAAAGTTCATTATGGATTTCAGCGATCTTCGGTGGCTGGAGCTTGGTTTTCATTCCATATTATTCAAGCTACACAAGTGAAAGGAAATAATGACGATCTACGACAACTCGACTGTGGTGAGAGGCTGGTATGAACTCTATTTGTTTTTATTTTTGTACATATACTCATCCATGTGAGCATGCTTAGTTGATTCATGTGAGGTATATGTCATTTAAGAAAGTCTGGTAGTTCATGATCTCTCATGATTAGCTCCAATTTATTAATATGATTAGCATGTCATAAATATTTGCTTGCATTGTTTTATTCATAAATAGGTATGACATTATGGTATCCTCCTCTGAATAATTCACTTGAATCGACTTGGCACATGCTCACGCATGCATATGACTGAACAAAAGTCAATTAAGCCTCGATGATTTACTTTGCCTCAGAGTTCTTGTATCACTTTTATGCCTCCATTAATTTATTTTGTCGCAAGCATGATTATGACAGTTATTGCTCTCTTGATTGTCGCTTCCCAGCCTATTGCTAGCCTTCACTTGTACTGAGCGGGAACGCTGCTCGTGCTTCCAAACCCCTGAAAACCAAGTTATTCCAGAGTGTCCACCATAAATACCTATGCATGGCATTTCAAACCATTCCAAGTAAATTCTCATGTGCTACCTTTAAACCTTCAAAATACTTCTCAATTTGTGTCGATGTTTTATAGCTCATGAGGAAGTATGTGGTGTTTATCTTTCAACCTTGTCATTTACTCCTGACAGACTTTCATCAATGGACTAGTGGCACATCCGCTTATCCAATAATTTTGCAAAAAGAGCTGGCAACGGGGTTTCCAGCCCCAATTAATTAACTTTCATCAATAATTCTCTTTACATGTTTTGCCCTGATTTATCAGTAAGCAACTTAATTTGCAAATAGACACTCCTCCATGGTATGTGAATGTTGGAAGGCACCCAAGGATTCGATTAGCCATGGCTTGTGTAAGAAAAGGTTGGGGGGAGTGTCATCCATAATAAAACTAAAATACGTGTGTAAACAAAAGAGAAGAGGGATGATTTACCTTGCTGGTAGAGATAACGTCCTTGATGGGAGCCGCTCTTGAAAGTCTGGTTGACGAGGTAGTTGGAGTGCCCACTACCATTCGTTGACAACAACAAACACCTCTCAAAATAATTTTACTCCTGTTTAAAAAATGAAAAGCTCTAGCGCATGCTAATCCCTGCTTCCCTCTGCGAAGGGTCAATCTTTTACTTTTACATTGAGTCACCATTCTTTCTTTGAGCACTTTCTTGAGAGCACAACTGTCATTCTTAGTATAATATGCTTGTCCCAAAATGTGATTAACTGTGGTATAACTTTGATGCTTTTATCTTTGATAATCTCTACTTCCATTCTTTCCATGAACTTCAAAGGTGCCCGAGCATTTATGTTTTGCCGTACAAATACGGGCAAGCGAGATACCACTTTATCATATTCTTTTATGAACATTGCAATCTTGTTGATAGACATGATTCATGATGCTTATTATTAATTTGTTGGTACCTTTTCCATGATTGACATAGCTATTAGATGACTTTATTTGCATGTATCTTACTATGAATTGCTTAAGTACTTGCCCATATCATGAGAATATTTACATCATATGAACAAATGTGTTCGTGAAAGTTCTTTTATCGCACGCAGTTGTTAACTGAATTGCTTGAGGACAAGCAATAAGCTAAGCTTGGGGGGGAGTTGATACGTCCAAAACGTATCTACTTTCCCGAACACTTTTGCTATTGTTTTGCCTCTAATTTGTGTATTTTGGATACAACTAACACGGACTAACGCTGTTTTCAGCAGAATTTCCCTGGTGTCTCGTTTTTGTGCAGAAACTCAACTTTCAGGAAAATCCCCGGGATTAATTCCAATGGGCCTATTTTCATAGAAGAGGGACAGAGCAAGAAGACCAGAAGGAGGGGGCCACGAGGCGCCAACCCCATAAGGCGGCGCGGTGGGCCCCTGGGCCGCGCCACCCTATGGTGGCGACGCCTCGGGCAGCCCCAAGTGCTCCCCTCTGGACTACTTAAGGGCTTCGACCTAAAAACGCACGGGGGTTAGATGAAATCACCAGAAGACATCCAGAACACCGCCGCCATCGCGAAACTCCGTCTCGGGACCAGAAACTCCGTTCTGGCACTCCGCCGGGACTGGGAATTGGAGGAGATCATCGCCATCATCACCACCGACGCCTCTCCATCGACCAGCCATATTTCCCCCATCCATGTGTGAGTAATTCCCCGCTGTAGGATGAAGGGGATGGTAGGGATTGGATGAGATTGGTCATGTAATAGCATAAGATTGTTAGGGCATAGTGCCTAGTGTCCAGTAATTGGTACTTTTATGATATTGTTGCAACTTGTTATGCTTAATGCTTGTCACTAGGGCCCGAGTGCCATGATTTTAGATCTGAACATGTTATCAATTCATGATGATATTCATTGCTTTATGATCTTACCTACAAGTTGTATACACATATTGCTGTCCGGAACCCGAGGCCCCAAAGTGACAGAAATTGGGACAACCGGAGGGGAAGGCGGTGATATGAGGATCGCATGTGTTCACGGAGTGTTAATGCTTTGCTCCGGTGCTCTATTAAAAGGAGTACCTTAATTTCCAGTAGATTCCCTAGAGGCCCGTGCTGCCACCGGCTGGTAGGACAATAGATGTTGTGCAAGTTTCTCATTGCGAGCACGTACGACTAAATATGGAACACATGCCTATGGATTGTTTAGTACTTGGATACTGTTTTATTACTATCTGCAAATGCCCTACCTTGATTGTTACATGAGTTCTCTCATCCATGCAGCGCCCGTTCATCCATCCCTGTGCCTACAATATTTTAATCCTGCTGTTTACTATAATCACTACTGCTGCCTTTGTTACACTGCTGCTGATATTTCACTACTGCTACTGCTATAAAACTATTGGTACTGATAAACTCTTGCGAGCATGTCTGTTTTCAGGTGCAGCTGAATTGACAACTCCGCTGTTAAGGCTTACAAATATTTTTTGGCTCCCCTTGTGTCGAATCAATAAATTGGGTTTTACTTCCCTCGAAAACTGTTGCGATCCCCTATACTTGTGGGTCATCACTACATCCCGAGAAAACATGAAGAAACTGAAGTCTCAGAGGGCATTCTAGAGCATGCAAAACTATTGTGGATGTGTAAATTACAGATTATAATTAATTTTTTAAAGCAGTTACATACCAAAATGAGTTGGAAGTTCGCCCAAACTTAGAAGGCCTTGTTTACCGTCAATGCATGTAACCTCTCACAAACAACCTTGTGGACTTTCACGTTTTTTACTAACCTATTTTCTCTGTATATAACACAAATAGTTACTGACAAAAATGTATTTTACCTCCAAGCAACAACAAGCAGTGATCCATAAACATAGTACTAGTAGATGTTCTATGAATTTACTGGTTCAGATTTTTTTCTCCGTAGGATGGCACTTCAAAAATCACTTCTTTTAGGATTTAGTGGCAAACCTGCAATGCACATAAAAATGATCAAATTGTTGGGGAGCCTCTCATTTGTGCTGAAGTTACTTCAGTAAGAAAGAACCTTTAGCAGCAAAAATGAAATTATTCCATGTGTAGCATCGCGTAAATCATTGAATCAAACAAATATGACGAAGAAAGAATTAACACAAAAGTCATGCTCGGCAAATGTCATGATTTCACATTTCCCATCAATTCATAGTTATAGTATTTATATAATGGTGTGCAGAGCAAAGATCTCCTACCAAGAGCAAAACTGAGACTAAAACCTGCAAATAACACTTAGATAATACTTCCTTTTTTGCAACTGACATAGATAATATTTCCAGCTTACCACCATTACTGAAGGCCATGGGATCCTGGATAGCATACCATGCATCCTTTCAACCTTCAGCCCACACTCCCATCTTCGACTTATTCAAGCAAGTAAATGACTATGGAGCATTTCTGCTACTCCCGTCTATCTCACTCTCAGGCTATCCACATTATTATACACTATATAAAGTTCAATCAATTTAGCACCTCTATATTGATTTGGGTACTGTTCATGAGCTAATTATCCATTCGTTTATCCAATGATTATATGACACGTTGTTACCTTTACTGGCCTGTACATTGATGCACTCCATCGATTGGCTTTTTATTTGATCAGAGGGTTACCGGTTACCGGTTAATATCACCGTCTTCCTTTGTTTACACGTTGCTGGCGGTTTCATCCATCGGTTTCGTCGTTGTCTCGCCGGCTGGCTCCCTTTTTTTTGTGTGCATATTTGCTTGAGTCAAAACGGTAGTCAAAACGATGAGTTCCCACTGCGGAACAGTCTAGATGGATACGTGCGCGTCCCTCAAGGCCTCAACACGCTCTCTGGCCGCCTGCTCACCTCCATGTCCCTGGTTGATCTCCACCTCATCGGCCTCCCTCTCGGAGCTCCTCCTGGCCGAGATACTGCCCTCATGTTGCCGCCCTCAATCCCCAGTGGTCAGAGGTGGAGTCACCGTGGGGAACTTTGGCCCCCCATTTTTTTCTCCCCATCTAACTGCCCACCACCAGCACATCGCCGCGCCGCCTCGCCTAATTTCCCACCCGTTTCTCCCTCTGCGACGAGCTAACCTGGAGGTGAGCTTCAGGCGCACTCGCGAGGGGGAGGACCTCGGGGAGGCACGCGATGAAGAACCCGACCCAGGAGGCGGCATCCAAGGAATGGCCTAGCGGGAAGGCGACGAGTGCGAGCGGGCCGGGTGCCGGACGAGGGCGCCCCCCGCGACCGCCGAGGCGGTGTCCGTGAGCGCGGATGCGAGAGCCGAGGTGGAGAGGCGCGATTCGCCGTGGAAAGCGACGAGCGCGCCCATGGTGTCGACCTGCACGAAGGGACAGGCTCCCTCTCTTGGCCCTGGCTTCCGCGACCAATACCATCTACAGACTACATTTAGGGATGCATCCGGCTAGGATTTTACAAATTTGGGCGTAGTCTGCAACTACTGAACTACATCAATCACCCTTTAATCCCAGTGGGCAGTGGCCAAGGTTTGTATTCTACCGCCTTAATCCAATCTATATATATTTCGATGATACTTGATGCTGCATGCATGGATGAAAGATGTTTCAAGTGGAACTAGATGCCCGTGAATAGGTTGTCCAGGTAGACCTAAAATCAAACATACATAATATTTAGTTTAGTTGGTGATATCAGGAACACATGAGCGTCAAAGATCTGAAGCCAAATTGCTTGACTTATCCAGTACCAGGCAGAGATAAAAGTATACAAAACCGAGAAACTATAGCATGCCATCTGTATAAGTTTGCAACCAAGTTTCCTCTTCTCAGAACTCCAGTGAATTGGATTCCTCTAAGCACATGTCCGTAGTCATTGACTCATTGGCAGACCTCTCATAGTATGTAGTTCTCCCGAGAATCTATAATTAACAATACTTTTTGTTTGTGAAGTATAAATTTTAAAAGCAAGTTAATATTCAATATTTCCCTGAATTAGTTCATGATTTACAACTTGGACATGTTTGAGACATTAATTAAGAAGTGCATGGCTATCACTTCAAGGGATGCTTTACATTTTGTCACAAGTAACTAATAATTAACTATACTGCCTCTTCGATTCCTATCAAAAATTTCTATTACTGAACGGTTGAAATCTTTGGAAAAAAAATCTACGGAAGTTGTTTGATTTGTTGGATTTTTTCCTATAGAAAATCAGCTAATTATTCTATTTCACTCAAATAATCATTTGTTTCTCATTTGGTGAAAGCAAACAAACTTCAGTGAAATTATACCATGTATGGTTAAAGTGGGCATGACACTGTAATCATAAATTTACCTATTCCGTCGTTTTGGAATCTCGCAAATAAACGATATAATTGATAAGTTAACATATCGCCAAGACAATGATCTGTTCATTATGCGAATATCCAGCGTGTATGTTACACCTTCTGCCAAGAGTACTGTGCGTACTGCACTTAGTAAAATATTTGTTTGTGATTAGTAGTCTTTACTCACACTGAAAACATCAGAATAGTCCTCCAGTTCTAAATTCATTCGCATTAAAACTATTACTTTGTATTCCTTTACTTGAAAACCGGTAAATTAATACTGTTACAAGTTTCCACTTCATGAGCTACTGTAACTCCACTTTAGAAAGCAGTCATTAGAAGGATCAAAGTTGGCAAAAATGTAGTATTATGGCCACATAGTCTTCTGGGAGAGTGCCATGAACATGTGGGCACGTAACGATATCTTTGACGACCTTTCATGCTTAGTAAAGCCTGAAATAATGGTAATGGGTGTATAGAGATTGAGCACAAGTTTCCTTTACGTCTTATCTTTTAGTTGATTGTCTACCTAAATGCTGCAACTTCTACGAAAAATCCATTGCTAAAGTTTGACAAGCAAGAAAAAACAACTTGAGCCAAAAAAAAAAATCTACTTCATTCACCAAGAAATTTATTTATGCTTGACGGGAACATTAAAATGTCCACCATTTTGTCCTTTTCTTTTCCTTAGTACCTGTGGAATAACACGAGGTGCACGGATTCATCCTCTTAGTCCGGCAAGGTTTGCTAATTTCTTTGGATCGTTTCTTCCACAATATGGATGTATCTGATTTTCTTGATCTTTCACTTACATGTGTTTCCTGTGTTCTTGATACCATGCCAAGAGTTCAAAATTATTTTTGGTTTATGGGATGGATCTTCTGTATAAATTTCTATGCAGATTTCAGTTTTCTGGTAAGCTTCCGCATAGGGTGGGGTGACAGAAAATCCATAGAAAATTGACCCTAATAAGGATGATGTCGGGGGATATCAAAAGAAGTAAGTTCATATTCCATAGCATTATGCCCCATTGTTCTCTATTTTGATCAAGAGTATTTAGAATATACTTCTCCATCGACAATTTTAGAGGCTATCCAAAAAGTGATCTATGTCTCATGTATGAGCGTATCACAGTTTGAATATTGATCTTTGCAATTGTAGGATTTGCGGGATGTTCAATGTCTAATTTTTATTTATTTCTGTTCATCTCCTAACAGCCTTCGGGGATATTGTTGAGGAGGTTCAAAAAGGCAGAGGAAGGTGAGGTGACGGACAAGCAAAAGCCTTTTTTTTTGCTTTTGAATTAAATTTGTCATACACGTCTTTGGTTACTGAGGCGAAATCTCTTAGTAGTTGTATGCTTATCTTCTCTTACTGGCATTTTGTATGAGAGCCATAGCTGTGGTTCTTCGAGTTTCATATGAGTATTATTAATCTGTTCTTTCCTTATTTATATTTTCTTTTTTTTAATCTCCCTGCTTCCTTCTATAAAGATGGAAGGATGCAGAATTATTTATTTGAAAATGATTACGAAGGAACAAATTCCTAAGTATTAGGTACTGAAATTTTGATTCTAAGAACTTATATATGATTGTGCTCTGCTCCAGCTCTCCTTAAATAAATTAACCCGTTATTAATACCCAATTTTCTTAAGTCAAATGTAATATTCTACTATTATTTTTGTTTATTATACTCTGCGTCTGATCTTAGGAGTCCACATTTTTGTTACTTCACTCAGCTAGCAACTTCCTTTGTTTCCTAATCTCTCTCAAATGGTTATTGGTAATATAAGTCTTGAATACGAGCATTATTAAACTACTTCTGGCGAAAGCGATAATATTCTTCTCTGCACGTGAGAAACAACATAGGCAATTCGCTTATCATTTCAATGTTTGGCTTTCATATGTAATCCAATTGAATGTGGTTCCATGGTTTTGGTTTGATCTCTATACTGTAAGCTTAACATGGATTTTTTAGTGTAGAACCAATGGTCATGGATACAAAAATATATCAACGCCTCAACACTTTCTGCCATGGACAATTTATTTGGTTCTCCATACCATAATACATAGCATTATTGTGGGCGTATCAGGCCAATGAAATCCAAGATGATGGAAGCAAAATGTATCAATGAGGAATGGCAAAACTGTTTGATATATATCCAGGTTTGGTTCCATGCTCTTATGTACTTTCTTGCTATTTCAGTGTCTTACATTAGCTTTGGCAAATCCAAATTTCATAGCATTGATGGCATCACATGCTGCAGTCAAGTAGACCAAATCCTCATAAATTTTTTCTTCTGAAAATCTAGCTTTTAGCATGGAAAATTCAGTTTACATAGCATTTATGGCATCACATGTTTCAGTCAAGTACACAAAATTCTCATGCGGTTATTTTTCTGAAAATCTAGCTTTTAGTCGTTGATCATAAACTATCATTCTCTCTGTCCATGGGAAAAATTTGCATCCTTCCAGCTCCTTATGCAACGTGTGGCCCCTCTTCCCTTGCAGATGTTATTCTTCTGTCTATCTCTACTAACAGCAGAGAAGATTTTGTGTGGAAAAAAGAGGAGTACGGGTTTACTATGAAGTTCCACGCGCAGTAACCACCTATTTTATCAGCTGACGGTTTTAGATGCTACAGCAACTTCTAATGAGCACTTGAGTTCTGCTCCTTGAAAAGGTTGTAACCACACATCCAGAGTATGGACTATGCGAACTCTTTGTAAGCGGCATGCCATCATTGTTGACGGAATCGTAAGTATAATCCATGTGTATTGCATAAATATGTTCCATATTGTCAAGGAGTATAGGTTTTATGAACCTATAGTTTGTAAATTCTGAATGCCTACACTTACTTTCGGTTACCGCAAAGGCTTACTTCATACTATATGACATAATACTATGACGATCACTGACAACGGAAGAGTTTACATCATTTGTATGGTTTAAGTTACATGGGTGCCCCGTGTGCTCTCGAGTTGCATGTGTATAGTTGTGATAGATGTCACTCCATGTGAAAATTTGTGTATACTATGTGGAGTTGGATTTCCCAAAGTGAAATGATTGCTCATTATTTATAGACCTAGTGATGCAGACCGATACAAGTTTCCTATTAAACTCAGTTCACAGATTGAACTTAAGGCACACAAATTCATACATGATGCCATCACACCCGCGCATATGTCATGTGCCTTGCAATCACGGGCGTGGCGTGCCGCCGCGCCATGGCTTCCTAGTCTTACCCTAACCGGCAAATAGATATAAGGATAGCTTTCCCGAAACATCCTAGTGTATAATATCCCACTTGCACCCTAAGGTCTATGTCATCAAATATGGTATATATTGCATCTCTTACATCTTAGCGAAACTGATGCTGCGAGAAATGGATTCGATTATTCTTATTGCCTGCTGGGTATAAGGTAGAAAATACCATTTTCAGCAAGTAATTCCATAAGGAGTTACAAGATGATGCATATTGAAGATTTATAGATGACATGGAGCATTTCCAGCAACTATGTTACCCTAATTGAAACAGGGCCTAGTGTATTAATGTGTTTTCTGGTAAGTGGCATTTTGATTTTGGTCCAAAATATGCGATGCCACTTATCTAAGGGGCATAAAGTGAAACCAGATATTTCATGCTATGTGGAATCAAATCCTTAGAAGAAGTAGGCACATAGTGCACCCATGGCCCATGTTGTCCACGGCGGCGGAGAAGCATCCTATATGCAACACACATGCCAATATAGTACCTGCAGGACAAAAACCCGAGAATGAAAATAACAACAGTATCAGGACAACATAATACTGGATTTTTTGAAAGCTCAACGGTGGGGGAACCCCACCTGAGGCCTTGTTCGGTAGACGTGTATTGTAGAGTTTTATCTAACGTGTTTTTGGTGACTGACTCGTGGATTGACGTGTTTTGAATGACTGAGGCGTTTCTACATACGTACGCCCGGTCAATGGCTAGCAGAAAGGCCAAAAAAAAGGGGAGCGGATCCTAACAGCCGATCCGTAGATTGGGTAGACCGGGTAACTGAGCGGAATTTAATCGGGAGCAACCACATGCTGATACGATGAAGCAGCGAGAAATTTTGAACAGAAAAATGCGAGGTAGGTGGCGTGGTTTTAACTCCCGTGTAACTGACGAGTATTTCATCGAATAGACGTGAATTGACGGGACTCAATCTGTTGAAAACCGGACAACCGAACGATGCACAAAGTGTTTCACTCTGTTTTATAGGGGTGGCCTGGATAAAATACACGAGAAAACCGTTGAAACCTAGCCTGCCGAACGAGGCCTGAAGTGATTTTATTACTGGTGTTGCAGAATACAGGGGTGAGCCCAGCTCACAGAATACAGGGGTTGTTGATCGCTAGAGATTCAGTAAGAAACCAGCTGAACCCTACACATAAAAATCACACACGTCTAGCGGCTACCCACTCATCAATCTGATGGCGCTCGTACCGTTGAGGCAGCCGGTGGAGCCACAGTCCGCAGTGTTGCGCGAGGAGGGAGAACATCTGCCGGGGGCCCATCCTGTGTCCGTCGAAAATCATACGGTTCTTACTCTTCCAGATGATCCACAGGACGAGCAGCACCAAGGTGTGTCCGATAAAGGGGTCGAGGGGGAGAAGCGCGCCGGCGAGTGCGCGACATCCGTCCTCCAGACCGGCAGCTGAAGTGGCCGCAGGGCACCCGATGGCTGCGTACCACGGCGCGAGCCTGGGGCATCCAAAGAAGAGGTGCTGCAATTCCTCATCGGCGGCACAGAACGGACAACACGGCGACGGCAAGCACCCGTGCCGCTGAAGGAGCACACGAGTCCTGGTGTTCCCATGGCGTGCAATCCAGAAGAAGACTCGGACCTTGAGGGGCGCAAAGTTTCTCCAGTTGAAATCAGCCAGTGGTATGACGACCCCAGAGGAGTGCATAAAGTGGTAGGCGCTCGACGTGGAGAAGGCCACACCACCGGGCAGCACACGAGTGTTGGGCTCAGCGACAAGCTCCGGCTGCCGGAGGGAGTCAGCGAGAGCGGCAAGCTGCGCCCGTGCAGCCGACGTGACACGCTGAAAACAGATAGAAAGATTGGAGAAGGCGAGATGGCCCTCGGGCTCATCTACCGCATGTATTTATATGTCAAAGACTTGTACAAGGGTTCAGGTAACAACCATAGATCGCATCTGCGTATCCTATACAACAACCTCGTATCTATCTGTAACTAGATACTAACAAACTATGCTACACAATCTTAACTGTCTAACACGCCCCCTCGATCTGAGCAGGGTAAGCTCATGCTCAGATCGTTTCTGAACTTTACAAATAATTGTGTAGCAAGAGGTTTTGTCAGAATATCAGCCAGTTGATCATGAGTGGAAATAAACCGAATGTCAAGAGCTCTGCGCGCTACTCGCTCTCGAACAAAATGGTAATCCACCTCAATGTGCTTGGTGCGGGCATGAAACACTGGGTTCATTGACAGATACGTAGCACCAAGATTGTCGCACCAGAGAACAGGTGCTTGACGCAGGTAAACTCCAAGTTCCTGCAGTAACCCTTGTATCCAGATGATTTCAGCAGTCGCATTCGCGACAGATTTGTATTCAGCCTCCGTGCTTGATCGTGAAACAGTGGGTTGCTTCCTAGAGCTCCATGCAACAAGATTTCCTCCAAGAAACACCACCCCCCCCTCCTGTCGACCGACGATCATCAGGGCAACCGGCCCAGTCCGCATCAGAAAAACCACTCAGCAGAAGAGAGGATGATCGGCGAAGAGTAAGACGAAGACGCATGGTGAGCTTAAGATAACGAAGAATACGCTTCACCGCGGACCAGTGCACATCAGTTGGAGCCCGGAGAAATTGACAAACTTTATTGACGCTGAAAGCAATGTCGGGCCTAGTCAAGGTCGGATATCGAAGAGCTCCAACGGCGCTTCGTACTTGGTTATATCCTCGCAGCAGAGAGGAGTACCAACATACCGTGACAGCTTGTCATTGGTCGCCATAGGTGTGCACACAGAGTTTGGCTCGAGTCATGTTTGTCCGAGCCGGAAGATCAACAATGTACTTCGTTGGGAGAGATGCAGACTGCCGAGTGATGCTGCACCTCGATGCCCGGAAAATAGCCAAGCTGCCCAAGGTCCTTGACAGGAAAAGACGGACGAAGCCGATGGAGCGGACGGTCGACGGCTCGGACAGTGGAACTGACGACGATGATATCGTCGACATAAACAAGCATAAAAATGGTGACTCTGTCATGCTTGTAGATGAACAGCGACACATCAGCCTTTGAGGGAACAAAACCAAGTTCTTGCAGTCTGGTGCTTAAGCGAGCAAACCACGCTCTGGGCGCTTGTTTTAACCCATAGAGAGATTTCTCCAATTTGCAGACATGGTGGGAAAACGCTGATCAACATAGCCAGGAGGCTGTACCATGTGGACATCCTCTTCAAGGTGTCCATGAAGAAATGCATTGTCAACATCAAGCTGCCGAATTTGCCATCCACGTTGTACTGCAAGTGTCAAAATCACACGTATGGTGGTGGGCTTGATCACAGGACTGTAGTTGTCGTCGTAGTCAATGCCATGTCGCTGCTTAAATCCCTTGGCGACGAGACGCGCCTTAAAACGATCAACAGAGCCATCTGGTTTGCGCTTTACCTTGTAGACCCATCGACTATCAATGATATTGAGGCTGCGCCGAGCAGGTACCAACCGCCAGTGTCCGATTGCGCTGCAATGCTGGATATTCCGCGTCCATGGCAGCCTTCCACGCCGGAATCCGCAAAGCAGCACGGACCGACGAAGGCTCGCCGTTCGCCACACGAGCAGCGAGAATAGGTGACCGTGCCATCCGTCCTCTGTTTGGGCACGGTTTTGCCAGCACGAAGGCGCGTTTGCATCCGATGCTCACGATCAGGTGCAGGTGGTACAAGCACAACCTGAGAAGAGGTGGACAGCGACAAGGAGCTCGGTGCAGGCGAGGTCGAGGGCGAAGCGGCCTCATGGGCCGCAGTATTCGCTGTGCTTGAGTCCGGCCCAACATGAGCCGCATCACTGTCCGCAGATGGCCCAGCATGGGGAGGCTGGGGTACGTAATCGTCGTGATCGACGTGATCACCAGGGACGCCGGCTGCTGGGGATCCTGCATGAGGAAAAATAACGGGGTTTTGCACATCGATACGATCATTAGTACAAGAAACAATGTTGCCAAGGTCAAGAAGAGACTCGTATGTGTAAGATGGGGAATTTTGAGAGGAATCAAGTCGAGAAAACGGAAAGGATTGTTCATCAAAGATGACATCCCGTGAAATATACACTCGGCCCGAGGCTACATCGAGACACTTGTACCCTTTGTGGTGGCCACTATAACCAATGAAAACACACTCCTTAGATCTGAAAGAGAGTTTTCGAGCATTGTAGGGATGAAGAAGGGGCCAACATGCGCATCCAAAGGATTTAAGCATATGATAATTTGGTTTGGCTTTGTCACCTAGGAGACGCTCGAGAGGAGTGACATTGTCAATAACTCGCGTGGGTAGGCGATTTATGAGATAAGTGGCAGTGCAAAAAAGCTTCATCCCAAAACTTAAGAGGCATAGAAGATTGTGCTAAGAGTGCAATTCCCGTTTCAACAATGTGTCTATGTTTCCGCTCAGCGGATCCATTCTGTTGGTGGGTGTGAGGACATGAAATGGTGTGAGAAATTCCGGTGGAATCGAAATACTTGTGAAGACGACGATATTCCCCACCCCAATCAGATTGTACCCCTTTGATTTTGTGATTAAGAAGGAGTTCAACATGTTTCTGAAATTTGAGAAAAACGTCCTCAACTTCAGATTTGGCGTGGAGAAGATAAACCCAGGAAAATTTGCTAAAATCGTCGATAAAACTCACATAGTATTTAAACCCTCCAACGAAGTAATGGCAGGACCCCAAACATCAAGTATAGATAAGTTCAAGTGGAGAGGTTGAAACATGTCTAGAAGTCGAATAAGGGAGCTGATGGATCTTAGCAAGTTGACACGCATTGCAAACATTTGCATGCTCATTATTACAAAACGATAAATTGTTCAATCGTAAAATGGATTGCACTACTTGAGATGATGGATGTCCTAGGCGCCGATGCCATTGCTCTTTGCTGATCCTAGCGGTGAACATGGCACACTTGAGGGTGCTTATTTCTGATGACTCAATGGGGTAAAGTCCTCCCTTACACCTGCCTCGAAGCAGAGTTCTCCCCGTCTCCAGATCCTTGATAAGAAAATAGTGAGGATAAAAAACGATGAATACACCATTATCTTTGGCAAGCTTATGAACTCGACGAAGGTTTTTGGAGATTTGGGGAACTCGAAGGACATTGTTAAGGACAAGAGGATTGGCAACAGTGTTAATTGAACTTTGACCAGTATGGGTAATGTGCAAACCTGTCCCGTTGCCGACTTGCACGCGATCGTTGCCGTTGTAGCCATCGCGCATGTGGAGACACTCTAGGTCCCCGGTGATGTGGTCAGTCGCTCCCGAGTCCATGTACCAGGAGGGATCCATCTGATAGGAGGTGGAGGCGTGGTTGGCGAAGTGGTGCTCCTCCTCGCCTCCGTAAGCATGATCGAAACGGTTGTAGCAGCGAAGGGCAATGTGCCCCACCTTGTTGCAGATTTGGCAGACTGGGCGCGATCCACCAGTGCCACCAGAGTGGCCACCACACCCTTGGTTGCGGCCTCCATTGCCACGACCTCCATTGCCGTGGTTGCCGTCGCCATTGCCGCCGCCATTGCCGCCGCCATTGCCGCCGCCATTGCCGCCGCCGTTGCCGCCACCACGGCCTCCATTGCCGCTGTTGCCGCCGCCGCGGCCTCCATTGCCACGGCCTCCAGGGTGGCCGCCATTGCCACGACCCTGGTTGTGGCTGGTGAAGTTAGCGGCAACGCCGCCGCCGATGGTGTACTCGGCGTCTTGAACCTCATGGCGATGCTCGTACGCCAGCAGGTGAGAATAGATCTCATCAAGCGTCAGATCATCCTTGACGCTGAGTGAGGTGACGAGGGAGTCGTAATTGGGGCCGAGCCCGGCGAGGATGTAGGAGATCACCTCCTCCTCTTGCAGGGGCTGGCCGATCGCGGCGAGTGTGTCCGCCAACATCTTCATGTTGCGGAAGTAGTCCGCAGCAGAGACTCCTTTCTTCTTGGCCGAGGTGAGCTGCGATCGGATCTGGATGACCCGCGCACGCGACCTTGAAGAGAACATGTGCTGCAGGATCTGCCATGCAGTGCGTGCCGTGGGCGCGTTCATGATGTGCGCGAGGATCTCCTCCGTCACCGTGGAGAAGAAACCGCTCAGCACGGTCTGGTCACGGATGTACCAGGTTGCATACTCAGGGTTGACAACCTCAGCACGGCCAGCATCAGTGGTGGTGAAGATAGTTTCCGCCGGCGCCTCGATGGACCCATCGATGTAGCTAAACAGGCTGTGCGTCCGCAGGTGGGTGAGCATCTGTGCTTGCCACATCATGAAGTTGGAGTTGCTCAGCTTGACGGTGACTGCGGCGGTGACGGAGGGCGCCATGGCGTTGGTGGAGGAAGAGGAAGACATTTGCCGTTGTGGCTCTGATACCATGAAAACAGATAGAAAGATTGGAGAAGGCGAGATGGCCCTCAGGCTCATCTACCGCATGTATTTATATGTCAAAGACTTGTACAAGGGTTCAGGTAACAACCATAGATCGCATCTGCAGCTGACGATCGTATCCTATACAACAACCTCGTATCTATCTGTAACTATATACTAACAAACTATGCTACACAATCTTAACTGTCTAACACACGCGAATGCAGTGGAAGTGTGAGGTGGCCATGCGCAAGGGCCACGGCCACCGTAACAGTGGGGTCTATGCAGTGCGATAGCAGGTCGGGGACGCGGGTGAACAGTGGCCCAGCCGCGTGCCAGTTGTCAAACCAAAAGGAGGTCGTCGAGCCATCCCCTACTTTCACCTTGGTGAGGCCACGGTACATGGAGAAGACATGCTTGAAGGCGCGCCAGCTGGGGGTGTCCGTCGGCGAGGGTGGACTGGAGATGCCTCCAAGGCCATACCATCGGTGAACCCACCGCGTCCAGGGAGTGTCGTCGCCGCGCAACAGCTTGTGCACGAACTTCAGGAGGAAGCTTAATACTGGGTGAAAGTGAAAGCTGAAGCATGCCTAAATTATTTTGAAACACAATTATAATTGCAACATATAGTGATTCCAAGTATATCAGTATCATTTTTGTACCGTGGTAAGAATCAAGCCAAAGCTTAGTTAAGAGTTTGGTCTGTCTTCCCAAAATATTTTTCATGTGAGCTTGTTTTGCCAATGTAACTTGTAAAGCACATGTGGTATCTTAGTACAGGATCCAGTCCACCTTTCTTCGGGTCTTTATTTCATGTAAGC
Source organism: Lolium rigidum (assembly GCF_022539505.1). Taxonomy (NCBI): domain Eukaryota; kingdom Viridiplantae; phylum Streptophyta; class Magnoliopsida; order Poales; family Poaceae; genus Lolium; species Lolium rigidum. The sequence continues at coordinate 151,187,565 of NC_061511.1, forward strand.
ATTTTTTCTATGTAATCACCGATTGGTATTTCTTGATGCAAAACTGAATTTAATTGTATGTGCTCCTCACATAACTTCAGGCAGATCTCAGAAATTATGTAAGGTTGATTAAAGTGCAACTACACATTGATTGCTCGCTTTTCCGTGCTCTAAAGCACTAGTTGATACAAGTAAATCTAAATGGACTCTATGTTTGTCGAGATAAACAGGTTGGATAATACTTATATGCTGGGAAGTAACACTCATTGATACAAGTAAATCTAGATTGACTCTATGCTTGTCCAGATAAACAGGTTGGATAATACTTATATGCCTGAAAGCAAACTTTGGCACAAGAAAAAGCTGGAAAACATGCAATGCACACTGGGCTGCTCACCACTTAGCTTGGTTGCTTATTTTCATCGACAACTGGAGATAGAATGGCATGGTACATGCCACTGATTAGACTGCAGATGACCGGTGAGGAGGTGCCCCATAGGGCGCCCCAACCACTAGTAAAATTCAGACACACAGGAGCAATCTAACAAAAGATGAACACATATAATTATCTTGGAATCATATATCGACAATAATGCAGCCACTGAAGCATCCAAAAATCTCCGTTTGTCAGAGAAGTTAAAGACGAAATGTCTTATTTTCTTACTTTTTAAATAATAATGTTCCCATCAATACAAAATTAAAGTGCGAAGATGCGAAGACGGCCTGGTGCTATTTCATAATGGTATCACTACCAGCTAAAAAAACTAATCTACAGAAACACACTTTTGGAGAACACCATGAACTACTCTAATTATTTGCATAGAAGGGATATGATACATCACCGAACCTTATTCATTGTATCGTCTAAAGAATCGGCTAGTACTAATACCAAAAGCGGACACATTCCTAGCATCCAAATGGGAACTGGATGGCTACTACTAATAGATCCATGTCCCATGTAGAACAAAAATTGCATGCTTAACATTATGTGATCCACGTCTTATGGACTATGTTTAACAAAAATAATGAAAGCAACTGCATTTTACCTATGTCCTATGCAAAACAGGAGGCATACTTATATAAGTGCATTGCCTCGCTATGTTGATAAAACTCAAACATGGTGTTTTAGATCATGCTACTCCAGAAAGCCAAAATTAGAACTATCAGATTGCAAATTATGCATGGTCAGGAACTCTCTCGATTGTGCACACAAAAGCATGTAAATTCCTATGAGAGCCACATAGGCAATTATAGGTATCAATCAAATGCAAGTTAACTGAACAATTCTGTCAGACCTGCAATTTACCTAATCATAGGACTGAGATTTTTGGGGGGTAAATCATGTGTGTTAATTAAAGGACAATCTCCTAACGTAACTGAAATTTTCTGACACATTTACCTAATATGTTATCTAGCACAAAGATTTTGGATAAATCCAGTGTATTAATAAAGAAAGGGTGACAACAGATGTGAATCCAAAAAAAATTGGTATCCTCCACTCTGATGGTAGTATTCAACTTTGCAAGACAAAAAGTGCATGTAGTTTTTCATCATTTGACCAGAACTTGCAGAAGAAATACCGTATAATTCACGTTCAAGTTTCTTCAATTTTGCTTTCACCACATTTTTTATGCTACAAAGCATACAAAAGAAACAAGAGAAACAAAGCGTCAATAATGAAGACCTAAAGCATCAATTATATACTAGCATTGCATAGCATGGTTTAGTTGTTCAGTTGGGAATCAAACACGAGTAGAATGCTGACAGACACACGCATTTCCCGAATATAAGAAACACCAATAACTTGAGTGCAAAGGCTTGAAATACCTTGGGGAGAAGTCCATGTGTTGCTGGTGCTCTCATGTCAGTTTTTCACTTGCTAGGTCTGGCTGGGTGCATAAACTTCCTCTGATTCGATTTTGTGTGTCAGCGCTATATGGGCTTCCATGGAGCATGAACTACCAACTACAAAAGGCTCCGTAGTAACCATCCACCTTTGACTCAGGCGAAGAGCCATAACCATATTCAAATTTAGTAAGGCCTTTGAGATACTACATGAGCTTTCAAATATGCATAATACACTCTGTCTTGGACACGTAAACGAATTATGAATTTAAATGAAGAGAATGTTGCAATTAGCAGAATATGTGCGCTCAATATTTCACAGTTTCGTTCATACCTCTATACCGACAAAAGAAAGTACACAAGTATAATGCACTGAATGCAGTAACTTACCAGCCGAGAAACAACTACCTGGTAGATCATAGATGACAATTGCCAATGTTGAAATAAGATGCACCATGTGGAAAAAGACCCACCGGATTCTCAAAATTGTATCATCACAATCTACGTGTAAGTAGTACATCCACAACCCAATGTAGTAATGATACCAGCATGCTTATTTGTTAGCTGCTTGCCTGCCAAAACAGTAGAATAATGTTAACCAAAAGTAATTTGGAATTGCATTCTTGTATCTATTTTAAACATTCTAGAAATAGAAGTTTATGTAACAGTAGAAGATTGCACTACAATTTTAATTACCGTGATCTATAAAGAATGCCATGAAGGGCCATTTTCCATGATATTTAACAGTGCTCAGGCCACCTATTTGTATTTCCACTTTTCATTGCATAATACAGTAGTAGCAGCAGTCTGTCATACAATCTAGCTAGTTGCTCCCATTATGTTAAATGGGCTCCTGTGTGTACCAAGAACTTCCATCAGGTATGTTGTCATTCTACAGGACTGGCACTGGTTGATGATGTTACTTTCAATAATCAATGTACTCTGACACTTCTTCACACAAGTTCCGCAATTTGATCAACAATGCAAGGATTACCAAAAACTTCTGAACAACCTAACCTCACAATGATAGCAACTTGAAGAGGATATATAACAAATTAAGGACCCATCCAGTTATCACCTCAAATTTTATCAAGGAAAGCATTATCACCTTTTAATTAATCAACATCTGAAACGGGAGCTGACATTGAGAAGAACAAGTTTCAACAATAGGCTGAGACTGGAATGCACGAGCCGTGTTGCTGCTACTCTCTCCAGTGCCTTGAACCTGTTAGCCTCCATGTGCGCCTTCTGTTCCTCTATCAGTTTGATTTTGCTTGGCTTGCTTCCACCACTCGTCCCCTCCATCTTGATGCTTCTCGGCCTCTCTTGGAGCCAAGGGTTCTCCAACACCTC
>NC_061511.1:151190841-151238449 GCF_022539505.1 Lolium rigidum
TGTCAAATTTCATTAAACTTGTAAATTGTTGATCTTGCTTTACTTGGACATTGGTTAGGGTCAATTTAGGGTTATATTAGGTTGAGAGATGGTTTCCCATCATTTGGTCAAGGTTTGAAGTCATAGGGCAAAATTTGGTGAAATGGCTATGTGTCACATATGCCTCTATGCATATGTTGCATTTGAATTTTAATTGGAGTTGGCTTGACCCAAATGGTGTTGTTGAGTGATGAAATGGTATATAGAAGTGATCCCACCATTCACAACAAGTCTTAGGGTCAAGGATCTCAAATTCACAAATTTGCATTTTACTCTCATTTGCCTCTATGGCATTTTTAGTTTCTTGTTATTTTTCTCTGGATTCAACTTGGGTTTGGTTTGCTAAGCACTAGGTAGGGTGTATGAAGGTTTTCCAAACCTCTAAGCAAAGTAGAAAAGCTTAGGGTAAAGATTTATATAAATAGCCATAGGCACATATGCCTTTTTCTTATTTAATTCCCTTTTATTTTATTTTAACTTGGGTCATGAAAAGAGGGGTGAGGTTCAGGGTTTAAGCTCACTTCAAAATACTATAACAAGCAATCATGGCAATAGCACAAGAATTTAGCAATATCACTAGGTCTCACACTTAATTTAATAAAAGTTTTTGTTGGTTCCAAAATTTGGAACTAGGGAAATTCATTTGTTTTGTTTTGAAATTTTTGGGATGTTACACCGGGCAAAGGGGAAAACTCCCCTGGATGGTGCCCGGTTGGCACCGGTCCAGGGGCCGGTCGGAACCGGGTCAGTCGGTGCCACGACCGGTCCAACCGGGCCTCTGGCCGGCCTATGGCTGAGCAGCCCTTCTCCATTTCTATCGAAGTGGGGGGTCTCCCTTCACCTTCTTGTTCCATTGATACACATTTATGCCTATTTGGCTAATACCTGGGAATAATCTCATAGACATGTATTAAACCAATTACTCTAACATCGGTGTCATTGTTACCAAAATAATGGATAAGGGTAAAATACCCTTACAATCTCCCTCCCTCCCCCTCCCTCCCTCCCTCCCTCTCTCTCTCTCTCTCTCTCTCTCTCTCTCTCTCTCTCTCTCTCTCTGATCAGCCCCAATTTTCACATGGATCCTCTCACGATTCATATATGTAACTTTTTGGCAACATATCATTGTCACTCCATTCTACAGATTTCTAGGGTCCTTCAATGTAATTAGATTGTTGGATCTGCACTGATTGGTTTACTATTTTAATGACTAGGACATTTGAGACTGAGATGGTGATGGATAAAGGTGCAGCTATGAATATGAGATAAATGAAGGTACGTGTTCAGTTTTCTTCAACTGAAATTGCAAATTACTCATCACTTGTTCCTAACTGAAACTATATTACTTGTGATTCAAATGATGAGAGATTTTCTTATGATTGACATGGAACTGCAGATTTATTCGCATACCTAATCTCTGTGAAGATGTGGGATTTGCTCCACACAACAAGGTTTCTATGCTATTCTCGAAGTTTTCGAGTGACAAACGTTTTGCCCGCAGGTAACCTATTCTATCAAGTTGTAGTGCTTGTTTTCCTAAGTCTTGTAAAGTAATAGCTTAGATGGTCTACAAAAGTACTAAGATTAAAATTGATAATTTGTAGGAGTTTCTTTCGGTTAGGTATGTGTTAGGTTTTATGGTAGACATTAGTTTTTGGACCAATTGCCCTCAAGCCTAGCCATCATGCGCACATTAGTTTTTGGACTTTGTTTTTTTGGAATGAATGTTTTGCGTACCTGTGATGTTGTGTTATTGCTGATGATACAACATCGACTGGGAATCAGACCTGGTAAGGGAGGTTGTGAGCTCCGAAGTAGTTCACTCGATTAAACACACGAATTCGGTTACAGAGAGTGGATGAGCAAGCCGATCCTCAGGATCTAGCCCCTCCGAGTTCTACGGCACCGCCGTCTAAACTAGATCGAGCTTACAAGCCAAGTCCTTCCCGTAACCACTCCCAGGGCTAAGTAACCTCCAACTCAACCACTAGCTGGTCCAGGCTGGGTCGATGTACCGGGCCGGTGCCTTCTTCGTCCTGGTGGGCCTTGGCTTGGGCCCAAGGCCCCTTCCTTCTCCTTGGTCAGCAGCAGGGGTCGTGCCAGTGTTAGGCGTAGGCTGGTCGCTGACAACCCCCACTCCTTGAATGCCTGCTTGACCCCAAGCAGGCGCGCGAGGAAACCTTTGCTGCAACGAATCCAAGTCTTCCCAGGTTGCCATCTCCTCCGAGGCACCACTCCATTGTACAAGCACCTGAACCACGGTGATGTGGCCTTGCTGGCGGACTCGGCGTTGAAGGACCTGAACAGGAATCTGCACCGCAGCATCAGGTAAGGGAAGATGGGGTAGTACCTGCTGCCCAGGTCCAAGACACGGCTTCAGCTGAGAGACATGGAAGACTGGATGAATTCTGCTGGCCACCGGTAATTGGAGCTTGTATGCGACCTCCCCCACGCGAGCCAGAATCTCATAAGGGCCGAAGAACTTGAATGCGACCTCCCCCACGCGAGCCAGAATCTCATAAGGGCCGAAGAACTTGAATGCGAGTTTGTGGCTAGCACGACGTATGACTGAAGCTTCGAATGCAGCAACGCATGAAACATCAAGCAGATAAGAATCGCACGGAAAGGGTTTTCGCCGTTGGGGACAAGGTATTTTTGAAACTTGGTCGCTGACAGTGTTGACGTCAGAAACCCACTGGCGGGCAGCGACGGGCAACACAGTAGAGCCGGGAACAACTAGGGTTGCGGCTAGCCCCAGTCCCTCAGAGCGACGGCCCGCAAAGCCTCCTGGTCACACGTCCGATGCTATCGCAAGGGCGTGCCACCTGACCTATACCTGGTCAGGAAGGTGTTGGATGATGCCTCGCTTAGTTTCCTGCATGGCATACACGTAAACGTTAAATACGAGCCTCGATCGGCTCTGAGGTTATCCTGTGAATCGGCTCAAAGAGCCGATCCACCCATGATTCGTACAAGGTGTCCGAATATATGGTGGTCCTGCTTGATCAAGATAAAGCTAATGAGATCTACGACGATTTAGGGTTTTCACCGCATAATCGGATCATCCTACTCACGATTAGGCCTCGCGCTCACGCACGGTGACCGTAAGCCGATCCTAGACAGGGCCTAAAAACCAACACGAGGTTGATCCCCGGAACATCCTTTCTAGGGCTAGCAAACTTCACCCTACACGCCGCTGGATCCTCCAACCCTTTGTAGGGCCTAACTATTGCGGATGTTAAACTAATCCTTGCAGAACAAGGAGCAACCGTAACGGATCAGATCTACTAAACTATGATCAAGCGGTGCCGCCCCTACACCCGAGATGGGTGTAAGGACGGCTAGATGCATAAGGGTCGCACTACGACGAGCATATGATACGAAGAACAATGCTAACCCTAACACATCTAAGATAACTACGTTGCTCGCCATCAAAAAGGCTTCAGCACGAGCAACGCATGAACAACGTGGGTAGGCTTGTGCTGCCTAGATCGCAAGATGCGATCTAGGCAGCATGGTGCTTACCGGAGAAACCCTCGAGACGAAGGAGTTGGCGATGCGCCGAGATTTGTTTGTGTTGAACGTTGGTTGTTGTTTATTCCATAAACCCTAGATACATATTTATAGTCCAAGGGACTTTCTAACGTGGGCGTGCACCTAACCGTGCACGGGTAAAACTCTAACTCTTAACCGACACGTAATCTAATATGTTACAGATACAAGGGCAAACTAGCCCAAACTTTGCATGTAAGGCCGATTCACGTATTTCTTCTATATATATATTCTTCAAGTCCATCTTGATCGCGGCCCACCTCTGACTCGGTCAAATTCTGGTGATAACACATGCCCCCCTGGTTTTGGAAATGACATTTCCAAAATCATTACGCTTTCTTTCGTCGGGTCATGTCGTGGCGGAGCGAAGCGCCGTAGAATCTTCCATCATTACGCCTCGCCTCCCGGGCTTCTCTGTACGAATTGACAATTTCGGCATCACATCCTCGAGAACCGTCATGGCATTAAATCTCCACTACACTCCTTTTATTTATCTGTGCCAAACGGTTCACCACTCCATCCCCTTGCTCTGCTCTGTCCACCAACGCCAAAAAACCCTCTTCCCCTGCAGCCATGTCTTCCTCTTCCTCCTCCGCTTCAGGCCTCCCTCTCCAATCGTCGTCGAAGAACAAGGAAGAGGACGACCCCCGCTCCGGGGCGAACCCCATCTCCTCTGACAAGGAGAAGAAAGAAGGAGAAGCAGAGAAGACCAAGGCCTCCCCCTCCGCCAGGCTCCCGTCGAAGAAGCGCTCCCGCATGTGGGCGGACAGCGAGGACGACGATGACGACGAGGAAGGAGAAGATGAGGAGGAGGAAGATGATTCCTCCTCCTCCGCTGGGTATCCTCCAACGAAGCGCTTCCGCAGCTGGGCGGATAGCGAGGATGATGATGATGACGAGGAGGAGGAGGAAGCCCCAGCCGACGGCTGGGACAGCAGCGGCGAGGACTTCTCCGGCAGTAGCGCCGATGGCGACGCCGACGACGATGCTAGCGAGGAGTAGTTATGTAGGACCAGTAGTCCCTTGAGCAATCGGCTCTTTTTTTGTTCTTCTTTTGAGCAATCGGCTCTTCATTGTAAGGAATCCCAATATTAATGAAGAATTTCCTTTTAACTTGATTTCGCCGATTTCTTTTATACTGATTTAGCCGATTTTTCCTCATCTGACCTTGTCGACTGTTGGCCTAATCCATGCTTAATGACCGATGGCAACGCATCAGTTTCTTACGATAATCTGCGAGACAGGCCAATTCAGTTATCCCTCCAAGCTAGCCAACTCTGCCGATGACGATGGCACAGCCGATCCTAGTAGGCTGGCGATTTGATCTTGAGCAGGCGTCTTTAAGAGAGCCCTGGAACTGTCTTGGATGCTCAAACTGATGACTCCGTAACAAAAGACGCCACTCTCCAGACCAGTTGCGATGTAGGGCTAGCCGATTCCAACCAAATCGGCTCCCCAGAGCAAGGATCTTTAGGGCGAGATGCCCCCGAGCCTTAATCAAGGCGAATCAGCCAAATGTGCCGCCATTAGCCTCAAATCATGACGTAGCCAGCCGATTTTAACAACATCGGCTCCCCAGAGCAGAGAACCTTCAGGGTGAGCTGCCCCCCGAGCTTCTTTAGTCTACTTCTTGCGCCTTGCAGGTCAGATCAGCTCCTTCCTTAACCTGATCTGCACGTCCATGCTGTTCTTGGCATTGGTCGGGGTCATGATCCTCAAGCTGCTCCGAGCCGATATCGCAAACACGAATACTTGCAAAGAGAACCCGGAGATCCTTGAAGAGAGGATCCACTTCCTGCTCCATTGACCCTCTGATTATCACAGTCATACCTCTCGAGTCGATGGCCATGCATCGGCTTTATATCCTTAAGTCGATGTCTGCTGCATCGGCTGTGCTTAATTTTTTTTTGAAATTCTGTATTTTTTTTTACGGCCGATTTATGTATCGGCCCCCATACCTCCATACCCATCATCAAAGAATATCTTGGGCTGCTGGGCACTTGCACGACATTCCTACTGCATATCCTCGTGTTTCATCCACCTAGGTGCCCCCCGAGCCGATTCTGTCAAGAGAATTGATGGTATCGGCTCTTCATGTATCCCCTGTTGGATTACATGCTGAACCCAGGCAGAATGGATGGTGAGGATAATTTTGGCCGATTGCTGGAATCGGCCTCCACGTTGCTTGTTCGACGAAGGTTTTGTAATGTCCTTCCATAAATTTTTTGGGGCCGATCACAAGGATCAGCCTCGCCACGTTTGCTCATTGATTTGCTCCAGCTACACGGTTAGGCCAGTGGATAAAACCAGCCCAATCTCTGATTTTATCATGTTGGTGCGCTTGCTGTCATCCACCTCGAGTGCATCGTGTAACCGTGGAGCACTAAGCTTCGTCGGAAGGACGAGCACCATGTTTGTGCCAGCCGATGTTTCGTCATCGGCTTTCCTTTGCTTGGGATGCCACTCCATTTTCCGTGGACGACCCTCTTCATCCAGGGCTCGCTGTACTTTCGCAGCCAGATCAGGTCTTGCCTTCCTCAATGTATGCAAGTATAACCTTTCGGCTTCCTCCAGGCCGCGCAATCGCTGAACCCTGCGCTTTTGGGAACGGCTGAGTCCATCAGGGCACCACCTTGGCCGGTGGTACCTGTCTTCTTCTTCCCCCTCGTCTTCTGAATCCTCGAGATCTTCTAACCGAGGGGACTCAGCACGTTTGCTTTGTGGCGGGAGAGGCCCTAGGCGCTTGAACACGGACACGTTGGCTGTCTCCTTCTTCTTCTGGTTGCATTCTGGGCAATTGCCGATTGTGGGCAATCGGCTCATTCCTGAATCCCAGCAGTGTCTGAAGAAGGGGCAGTCCCAGTGCCTATCCTCGTCGACTCGCTCCCCCAACTTTTCCTTGGCACGGCGCTCGTGCTCCTCCTCCTCGCGATCATGCCGACGACGTCTCCTGTCGTCCCTAGCCAGACGATCTTCTTCATCATCGTCGTTGTATCGCCGACGTTGGTCATACTGACTCACATACTTGTTGAGGAGGTGATCAGAGAGAGGTCGTTGATACCTTATGTTTTTCACTTCTCCCTCTGTGACGTAGCGCTTGCCGTCTTGGCGGAGCCGATCGCGTGGAGCGGCTTCCTCTCGTATCTTTGCTATGAGAGCAGACTGCCCTCATCTCCGTCCTTACCGAGTGGTGTCCAGGTCCTACCATGTTGATATTGCACGAGAAATCCGGCTGGCACCCTCCATGGTAAGTATACTCCACCATGTTCACGGCGGGGAAGGGGTGTGTGTCGACCTTCATGGCGTATCGGTTGAAAATTAACCGTCCATTTTCTATCGCCATTTGGATCTGCTGCCGCCACACCCTGCGGTCGTTGGTGGTGTGGGTGAACGTGTTATGCCACTTGCGGTATGGCTTTCCGTTCAGCCTCTTGCACCGTGGGGATCTTGTGGCCTTCGGGTGCCTTTATATGCTTCTCCGTGAGTAAGAGATCAAAAATCTGCTCAGTTTTGGTCACGTCGAAGTCGAACCCTTTTGGAGGGCCTTGTGGCTTCACCCATTTGCAGGACACGGGGCCTGCCGCTCGAGTCCATTCAGCCACTGCTACCTCTCGATCTCCCGCGGCACCTTCATCCTCGTCTGCCTCAACCAGGGTCACCGCACGCTTGAATTTGTCCTGGTAGACATCTGGGTGGCGCTGCTCATATGCTGACAGCCTTTGCACCATGTGCGCCAATGAAGGGTAGTCTGCTTGGGAGGCCACGTCCTTAATCGATGATGAGAGACCCACCACCGCCAACTCGACTGCTTCTTTTTCACTTACATGAGCCGAAAAGCATCGGTTCCTAATGGTCCTGAAGCGCTGGACGTATTCTGACACTATCTCCCCGCGCTTCTGTCGTACTTGTGCTAGATCGGCAATACCAACCTCGGAAGCCTCTGAGTGATACTGCTCATGGAACTGCTCTTCCAACTGCTTCCAAGTCCGGATGGAGTTCGGTGGCAGCGATGTGTACCACCCGAAAGCCGATCCTGTGAGGGACTGTGCGAAGAACCTCACACGCAACTCGTCTGATGCTGAGATCGTGCCCAGCTGTGCCAAATATCGGCTCACATGCTCGATGGAGCTGGAACCATCCGATCCACTAAACTTTGTGAAGTCCGGGAGCCGATATTTGGGGGGTAGCGGGATCAATTCGTAATCATTGGGGTACGGCTTGGTGTAGCCGAACGTCTTCCTTTTCGGCATCATGCCGAGCTGATCTTTCAGGATTGCACAAATCTGATCCGCGGTGATGGCTGAAGGTGTCGAACCCTGAAGATTCGCCGGGGTGGCATACTTAACCAGCCATGCTTGCTTTTCCGGTTCTAAGCCAACTGCAGGAGCTGGGCTCGGAGGTTGGTCGGAGTGGCGTACTTAGCTAGCCACGTTTGCTTCTCAAGATCCGCTCCCGCCGTTCCTCCTCGCTGTTCCGGAGGCCCTCGCTGTCGCAACCTGGTTCGAGAGTGCCCAGGTATTGCGATCCGGTACGTATGCGCACGCGTATCCGTGCGGGATCTCCTTGGGTGCCTCAAGTAGGAATTGGTAGTCACTAGGATCACCACCAATCTTGTAGACGACGTATGCCGATGAGTTCGGCAGTTCCGGTGCTGCCCATGCGAACGGCAGCGGAGGATGGGACTCGGAGTGGCATCTCTCCTTTGAAAGTCCCCGCAGCTGGTCCCGACGGAGAATACCGGTGGCTCATGATTTCCTGGACCACGCGCGAGCGACACGCTCCAAAGTGTTCACCGGGCTCTCGCAGTGGCGGTGCAGCGAATGAGCCACCATGTAGTTGATTTCCCGACGCAGCGACCTGGTGCGTTCTTCGACGGGGCGGACAGGTCCACTCCATCGAGTGCGCCTTAGGTGTGAACCCCTTCCACCTGACGCCATGGGAGCGGGTTCGGTGGAACGAGCCGATGAGTTCGGCTTCGAGGGTTGCCTTGATCTCGTCATGTTTCTTCTTGAGCTCATCAGGCAGATCCTCGTACTTGACCGGAGTGCTTTCCGCCATCTCGGATGTAGATGGCGATGTGGTGGATGTCGAAGGTTGTCCCACCGGGCGTGCCAGAATGTGTTGACGTCAGAAACCCACTGGCGGGCAGCGACGGGCAACACAAGTAGAGCCGGGAACAACTAGGGCTGCGGCTGGCCCCGGTCCCTCGGAGCGACGGCCCGCAAAGCCTCCCGGTCACACGTCCGATGCTATCGCAAGGGCGTGCCACCTGACCTATACCTGGTCGTGAAGGTGTTGGATGATGCCTCGCTTAGTTTCCTGCATGGCATACACGTAAACGTTAAATACGAGCCTCGATCGGCTCTCGAGTTATCTCGTGAATCGGCTCAAAGAGCCGATCCACCCATGATTCGTACAAGGTGTCCGAATATATGGTGGTCCTGCTTGATCAAGATAAAGCTAATGAGATCTACGACGATTTAGGGTTTTCACCGCATAATCGGATCATCCTACTCACGATTGGGCCTCGCGCTCACGCACGGTGACCGTAAGCCGATCCTAGACAGGGCCTAAAAACCAACACGAGGTTGATCCCCGGAACATCCTTTCTAGGGCTAGCAAACTTCACCCTACACGCCGCTGGATCCTCCAACCCTTTGTAGGGCCTAACTATTGCGGATGTTAAACTAATCCTTGCAGAACAAGGAGCAACCGTAACGGATCAGATCTACTAAACTATGATCAAGCGGGGTGCCGCCCCTACACCTGAGATGGGTGTAAGGGCGGCTAGATGCATAAGGGTCGCACTACGACAGCATATGATACGAAGAACAATGCTAACCCTAACACATCTAAGATAACTACGTTGCTCGCCATCAAAAAGGCTTCAGCACGAGCAACGCATGAACAACATGGGTAGGCTTGTGCTGCCTAGATCGCAAGATGCGATCTAGGCAGCATGGTGCTTACCGGAGAAACCCTCGAGACGAAGGAGTTGGCGATGCGCCGAGATTTGTTTGTGTTGAACGTTGGTTGTTGTTTATTCCATAAACCCTAGATACATATTTATAGTCCAAGGGACTTTCTAACGTGGGCGTGCACCTAACCGTGCACGGGTAAAACTCTAACTCTTAACCGACACGTAATCTAATATGTTACAGATACAAGGGCAAACTAGCCCAAACTTTGCATGTAAGGCCGATTCACGTATTTCTTCTATATATATATTCTTCAAGTCCATCTTGATCGCGGCCCACCTCTGACTCGGTCAAATTCTGGTGATAACAGACAGAGGTGTTGGAGAACCCTTGGCTCCAAGAGAGGCCGAGAAGCATCAAGATGGAGGGGACGAGTGGTGGAAGCAAGCCAAGCAAAATCAAACTGATAGAGGAGCAGAAGGCGCACATGGAGGCTAACAGGTTTAAGGCACTGGAGAGAGTAACAGCAACACGGTTCGTGCATTCCAGTCTCAGCCTATTGTTGAAACTTGTTCTTCTCAATGTCAGCTCCCGTTCCAGATGTTGATTAATTAAAAGGTGATAATGCTTTCCTTGATAAAATTTGAGGTGATAACTGGATGGGTCCTTAATTTGTTATATATCCTCTTCAAGTTGGTATCATTGTGAGGTTAGGTTGTTCAGAAGTTTTTGGTAATCCTTGCATTGTTGATCAAATTGCGGAACTTGTGTGAAGAAGTGTCAGAGTACATTGATTATTGAAAGTAACATCATCAACCAGTGCCAGTCCTGTAGAATGACAACATACCTGATGGAAGTTCTTGGTACACACAGGAGCCCATTTAACATAATGGGAGCAACTAGATTGTATGACAGACTGCTGCTACTACTGTATTATGCAATGAAAAGTGGAAATACAAATAGGTGGCCTGAGCACTGTTAAATATCATGGAAAATGGCCCTTCATGGCATTCTTTATAGATCACGGTAATTAAAATTGTAGTGCAATCTTCTACTGTTACATAAACTTCTATTTCTAGAATGTTTAAAATAGATACAAGAATGCAATTCCAAATTACTTTTGGTTAACATTATTCTACTGTTTTGGCAGGCAAGCAGCTAACAAATAAGCATGCTGGTATCATTACTACATTGGGTTGTGGATGTACTACTTACACGTAGATTGTGATGATACAATTTTGAGAATCCGATGGGTCTTTTTCCACATGGTGCATCTTATTTCAACATTGGCAATTGTCATCTATGATCTACCAGGTAGTTGTTTCTCGGCTGGTAAGTTACTGCATTCAGTGCATTATACTTGTGTACTTTCTTTTGTCGGTATAGAGGTATGAACGAAACTGTGAAATATTGAGCGCACATATTCTGCTAATTGCAACATTCTCTTCATTTAAATTCATAATTCGTTTACGTGTCCAATACAGAGTGTATTATGCATATTTGAAAGCTCATGTAGTATCTCAAAGGCCTTTCTAAATTTGAATATGGTTATGGCTCTTCGCCTGAGTCAAAGGTGGATGGTTACTACGGAGCCTTTTGTAGTTGGTAGTTCATGCTCCATGGAAGCCCATATAGCGCTGACACACAAAATCGAATCAGAGGAAGTTTATGCACCCAGCCAGACCTAGCAAGTGAAAAACTGACATGAGAGCACCAGCAACACATGGACTTCTCCCCAAGGTATTTCAAGCCTTTGCACTCAAGTTATTGGTGTTTCTTATATTCGGGAAATGCGTGTGTCTGTCAGCATTCTACTCGTGTTTGATTCCCAACTGAACAACTAAACCATGCTATGCAATGCTAGTATATAATTGATGCTTTAGGTCTTCATTATTGATGCTTTGTTTCTCTTGTTTCTTTTGTATGCTTTGTAGCATAAAAAATGTGGTGAAAGCAAAATTGAAGAAACTTGAACGTGAATTATACGGTATTTCTTCTGCAAGTTCTGGTCAAATGATGAAAAACTACATGCACTTTTTGTCTTGCAAAGTTGAATACTACCATCAGAGTGGAGGATACCAATTTTTTTTGGATTCACATCTGTTGTCACCCTTTCTTTATTAATACACTGGATTTATCCAAAATCTTTGTGCTAGATAACATATTAGGTAAATGTGTCAGAAAATTTCAGTTACGTTAGGAGATTGTCCTTTAATTAACACACATGATTTACCCCCCAAAAATCTCAGTCCTATGATTAGGTAAATTGCAGGTCTGACAGAATTGTTCAGTTAACTTGCATTTGATTGATACCTATAATTGCCTATGTGGCTCTCATAGGAATTTACATGCTTTTGTGTGCACAATCGAGAGAGTTCCTGACCATGCATAATTTGCAATCTGATAGTTCTAATTTTGGCTTTCTGGAGTAGCATGATCTAAAACACCATGTTTGAGTTTTATCAACATAGCGAGGCAATGCACTTATATAAGTATGCCTCCTGTTTTGCATAGGACATAGGTAAAATGCAGTTGCTTTCATTATTTTTGTTAAACATAGTCCATAAGACGTGGATCACATAATGTTAAGCATGCAATTTTTGTTCTACATGGGACATGGATCTATTAGTAGTAGCCATCCAGTTCCCATTTGGATGCTAGGAATGTGTCCGCTTTTGGTATTAGTACTAGCCGATTCTTTAGACGATACAATGAATAAGGTTCGGTGATGTATCATATCCCTTCTATGCAAATAATTAGAGTAGTTCATGGTGTTCTCCAAAAGTGTGTTTCTGTAGATTAGGTTTTTTAGCTGGTAGTGATACCATTATGAAATAGCACCAGGCCGTCTTCGCATCTTCGCACTTTAATTTTGTATTGATGGGAACATTATTATTTAAAAAGTAAGAAAATAAGACATTTCGTCTTTAACTTCTCTGACAAACGGAGATTTTTGGATGCTTCAGTGGCTGCATTATTGTCGATATATGATTCCAAGATAATTATATGTGTTCATCTTTTGTTAGATTGCTCCTGTGTGTCTAAATTTTACTAGTGGTTGGGGCGCCCTATGGGGCACCTCCTTACCGGTCATCTGCAGTCTAATCAGTGGCATGTACCATGCCATTCTATCTCCAGTTGTCGATGAAAATAAGCAACCAAGCTAAGTGGTGAGCAGCCCAGTGTGCATTGCATGTTTTCCAGCTTTTTCTTGTGCCAAAGTTTGCTTTCAGGCATATAAGTATTATCCAACCTGTTTATCTGGACAAGCATAGAGTCAATCTAGATTTACTTGTATCAATGAGTGTTACTTCCCAGCATATAAGTATTATCCAACCTGTTTATCTCGACAAACATAGAGTCCATTTAGATTTACTTGTATCAACTAGTGCTTTAGAGCACGGAAAAGCGAGCAATCAATTGTAGTTGCACTTTAATCAACCTTACATAATTTCTGAGATCTGCCTGAAGTTATGTGAGGAGCACATACAATTAAATTCAGTTTTGCATCAAGAAATACCAATCGGTGATTACATAGAAAAAATGCTTACATGAAATAAAGACCTGAAGAAAGGTGGACTGGATCCTGTACTAAGATACCACATGTGCTTTACAAGTTACATTGGCAAAAGAAGCTCACATGAAAAATATTTTGGGAAGACAGACCAAACTCTTAACTAAGCTTTGGCTTGATTCTTACCACGGTACAAAAATGATACTGATATACTTGGAATCACTATATGTTGCAATTATAATTGTGTTTCAAAATAATTTAGGTATGCTTCAGCTTTCACTTTCATCCAGTATTAAGCCTCCTCCTGAAGTTCGTGCACAAGCTGTTGCGCGGCGACGACACTCCCTGGACGCGGTGGGTTCACCGATGGTATGGCCTTGGAGGCATCTCCAGTCCACCCTCGCCGACTGACACCCCCAGCTGGCGCGCCTTCAAGCATGTCTTCTCCATGTGCCGTGGCCTCGCCAAGGTGAAAGTAGGGGATGGCTCGACGACCTCCTTTTGGTTTGACAACTGGCACGCGGCTGGGCCACTGTTCACCCGCGTCCCCGACCTGCTATCGCACTGCACAGACCCCACTGTTACGGTGGCCGCGGCCCTTGCGCATGGGCACCTCACGCTTCCACTGCATTCGCGTGTGTTAGACAGTTAAGATTGTGTAGCATAATTTGTTAGTATCTAGTTAGATAGATACGAGGTTGTTGTATAGGATACGCAGATGCGATCTATGGTTGTTACCTGAACCCTTGTACAAGTCTTTGACATATAAATACATGCGGTAGATGAGCCTGAGGGCCATCTCGCCTTCTCCAATCTTTCTATCTGTTTTCATGGTATCAGAGCCACAACGGCAAATGTCTTCCTCTTCCTCCACCAACACCATGGCGCCCTCCGTCACCGCCGCAGTCACCGTCAAGCTGAGCAACTCCAACTTCATGATGTGGCAAGCACAGATGCTCACCCACCTGCGGACGCACAACCTGCTTAGCTACATCGATGGGTCCATCGAGGCGCCGGCGGAAACTATCTTCACCACCACTGATGCTGGCCGTGTTGAGGTTGTCAACCCTGAGTATGCAACCTGGTACATCCGTGACCAGACCGTGCTGAGCGGTTTCTTCTCCACGGTGACGGAGGAGATCCTCGCGCACATCATGAACGCGCCCACGGCGCGCACTGCATGGCAGATCCTGCAGCGCATTTTCTCTTCAAGGTCGCGTGCGCGGGTCATCCAGATCCGATCGCAGCTCACCTCGGCCTAGAAGAAAGGAGTCTCTACTGCGGACTACTTCCACAACATGAAGATGTTGGCGGACACATTCGCCGCGATCGGCCAGCCCCTGCAAGAGGAGGAGGTGATCTCCTACATCCTCGCCGGGCTCGGCCCCAATTACGACTCCCTCGTCACCTCGCTCAGCGTCAAGGATGATCTGACGCTTGATGAGATCTATTCTCACCTGCTGGCGTACGAGCATCGCCATGAGGTTCAAGACGCCGAGTACACCATCGGCGACGGCGTTGCCACTAACTTCACCAGCCGCAACCAGGGTCGTCGCAATGGCGGCCACCCTGGTGGTCACCCTGGAGGCCGTGGCAATGGAGGCCGCGGCGGCGGCAACAGCGGCAATGGAGGCCGTGGTGGCGGCAACGGTGGCCGCGGCAATGGCGGCGGCAACCACGGCAATGGAGGTCGTGGCAATGGAGGCCGCAACCAAGGGCGCGGTGGCCACTCTGGTGGCACTGGTGGATCGCGCCCAGTCTGCCAAATCTGCAACAAGGTGGGGCACATTGCCCTTCGCTGCTACAGCCGCTTCGATCATGCTTACGGAGGCGAGGAGGAGCACCACTTCGCCAACCACGCCTCCACCGCCTATCAGATGGATCCCTCCTGGTACATGGACTCGGGAGCGACTGACCACATCACCGGGGACCTAGAGCGTCTCCACATGCGCGATGGCTACAACGGCAACGATCGCGTGCAGGTCGGCAACGGGACAGGTTTGCACATTACCCATACTGGTCAAAGTTCAATTAACACTGTTGCCAATCCTCTTGTCCTTAACAATGTCCTTCGAGTTCCCCAAATCTCCAAAAACCTTCTGTCAGTTCATAAGCTTGCCAAAGATAATGGTGTATTCATCGTTTTTATCCTCACTATTTTCTTATCAAGGATCTGGAGACGGGGAGAACTCTGCTTCGAGGCAGGTATAAGGGAGGACTTTACCCCATCGAGTCATCAGAAATAAGCGCCCTCAAGTGTGCCATGTTCACCGCTAGGATCAGCAAAGAGCAATGGCATCGGCGCCTAGGACATCCATCATCTCAAGTAGTGCAATCCATTTTACGATTGAACAATTTATCGTTTTGTAATAATGAGCATGCAAATGTTTGCAATGCGTGTCAACTTGCTAAGAGCCATCAGCTCCCTTATTCGACTTCTAGACATGTTTCAACCTCTCCACTTGAACTTATCTATACTGATGTTTGGGGTCCTGCCATTACTTCTGTTGGAGGGTTTAAATACTATGTGAGTTTTATCGACGATTTTAGCAAATTTTCCTGGGTTTATCTTCTCCACGCCAAATCTGAAGTTGAGGACGTTTTTCTCAAATTTCATAAACATGTTGAACTCCTTCTTAATCACAAAATCATAGAGGTACAATCTGATTGGGGTGGGGAATATCGCCGTCTTCACAAGTATTTTGATTCCACCGGAATTTCTCACACCATTTCATGTCCTCACACCCACCAACAGAATGGATCCGCTGAGCGGAAACATAGACACATTGTTGAAACGGGAATTGCACTCTTAGCACAATCTTCTATGCCTCTTAAGTTTTGGGATGAAGCTTTTTGCACTGCCACTTATCTCATAAATCGCCTACCCACGCGAGTTATTGACAATGCCACTCCTCTCGAGCGTCTCCTAGGTGACAAAGTCAAACCAAATTATCATATGCTTAAATCCTTTGGATGCGCATGTTGGCCCCTTCTTCGTCCCTACAATGCTCGAAAACTCTCTTTCAGATCTAAGGAGTGCGTTTTCATTGGTTATAGTGGCCACCACAAAGGGTACAAGTGTCTCGATGTAGCCTCGGGCCGAGTGTATATTTCACGGGATGTCATCTTTGATGAACAATCCTTTCCGTTTTCTCGACTTGATTCCTCTCAAAATTCCCCATCTTACACATATGAGTCTCTTCTTGACCTTGGCAACATTGTTTCTTGTACTAATGATCGTATCGATGTGCAAAACCCCGTTGTTTTTCCTCATGCAGGATCCCCAGCAGCCGGCGTCCCTGGTGATCACGTCGATCACGACGATCACGTACCCCATCCTCCCCATGCTGGGCCGTCTGCGGACAGTGATGCGGCTCATGTTGGGCCGGACTCAAGCACGACGAATACTGCGGCCCATGAGGCCGCTTCGCCCTCGACCTCGCCTGCACCGAGCTCCTTGTCGTTGTCCACCTCTTCTCAGGTTGTGCTTGTACCACCTGCACCTGATCGTGAGCATCGGATGCAAACGCGCCTTCGTGCTGGCAAAACCGTGCCCAAATAGAGGACGGATGGCACGGTCACCTATTCTGCTGCTCGTGTGGCGGACGGCGAGCCTTCGTCAGTCCGCGCTGCTTTGCAGATTCCGGCGTGGAAGGCTGCCATGGACGCAGAATATTCAGCATTGCAGCGCAATCAGACCTGGCGGTTGGTACCTGCTCGGCGCAGCCTCAATATCATTGATAGTCGATGGGTCTACAAGGTAAAGCGCAAACCAGATGGCTCTGTTGATCGGTTTAAGGCGCGTCTCGTCGCCAAAGGATTTAAACAGCGGCATGACATTGACTACGACGACACCTACAGTCCTGTGATCAAGCCCACCACCATACGTGTGATTTTGACACTTGCAGTACAACGTGGATGGCAAATTCGGCAGCTTGATGTTGACAATGCATTTCTTCATGGACACCTTGAAGAGGATGTCTACATGGTACAGCCTCTTGGCTATGTTGATCAGCGTTTTCCCCACCATGTCTGCAAATTGGAGAAATCTCTCTATGGGTTAAAACAAGCGCCCAGAGCGTGGTTTGCTCGCTTAAGCACCAGACTGCAAGAACTTGGTTTTGTTCCCTCAAAGGCTGATGTGTCGCTGTTCATCTACAAGCATGACAGGGTCACCATTTTTATGCTTGTTTATGTCGATGATATCATCGTCGTCAGTTCCACTGTCCAGGCTGTCGACCGTCTGCTCCATCAGCTTCGTCAGTCTTTTCCTGTCAAGGACCTTGGGCAGCTTGGCTATTTTCTGGGCATCGAGGTGCAGCATCACTCTGGCAGTCTGCATCTCTCCCAACAGAAGTACATTGTTGATCTTCTGGCTCGGACAAACATGACTCAGGCCAAACCTGTGTGCACACCTATGGTGACCAATGACAAGCTGTCACGGTATGTTGGTACTCCTCTCTCTGCCGAGGATATAACCAAGTACAGAAGCGCCGTTGGAGCTCTTCAGTATCTGACCTTGACTAGGCCTGACATTGCTTTCAGCGTCAATAAAGTTTGTCAATTTCTCCAGGCTCCAACTGATGTGCACTGGTCCGCAGTGAAGCGTATTCTTCGTTATCTTAAGCTCACCATGCGTCTTCGTCTTACTCTTCGCCGATCATCCTCTCTTCTGCTGAGTGGTTTTTCTGATGCGGACTGGGCCGGTTGCCCTGATGATCGTCGGTCGACAGGGGGCGTGTGGTGTTTCTTGGAGGAAATCTTGTTGCATGGAGCTCTAGGAAGCAACCCACTGTTTCACGATCAAGCACGGGGGCTGAATACAAATCTGTCGCGAATGCGACTGCTGAAATCATCTGGATACAAGGGTTACTGCAGGAACTTGGAGTTTACCTGCGTCAAGCACCTGTTCTCTGGTGCGACAATCTTGGTGCTACGTATCTGTCAATGAACCCAGTGTTTCATGCCCGCACCAAGCACATTGAGGTGGATTACCATTTTGTTCGAGAGCGAGTAGCGCGCAGAGCTCTTGACATTCGGTTTATTTCCACTCAGGATCAACTGGCTGATATTCTGACAAAACCTCTTGCTACACAGTTATTTGTAAAGTTCAGAAACGATCTGAACATGAGCTTACCCTGCTCAGATCGAGGGGGCGTGTTAGACAGTTAAGATTGTGTAGCATAGTTTGTTAGTATCTAGTTAGATAGATACGAGGTTGTTGTATAGGATACGCAGATGCGATCTATGGTTGTTACCTGAACCCTTGTACAAGTCTTTGACATATAAATACATGCGGTAGATGAGCCCGAGGGCCATCTCGCCTTCTCCAATCTTTCTATCTGTTTTCAGCGTGTCACGTCGGCTGCACGGGCGCAGCTTGCCGCTCTCGCTGACTCCCTCCAGCAGGCGGAGCTTGTCGCTGAGCCCAACACTCGTGTGCTGCCCGGTGGTGTGGTCTTCTCCACGTCGAGCGCCTACCACTTTATGCACTCCTCTGGGGTCGTCATACCACTGGCTGATTTCAACTGGAGAAACTTTGCGCCCCTCAAGGTCCGAGTCTTCTTCTGGATTGCACGCCATGGGAACACCAGGACTCGTGTGCTCCTTCACCGGCACGGGTGCTTGCCGTCGCCGTGTTGTCCGTTCTGTGCCGCCGATGAGGACTTGCAGCACCTCTTCTTTGGATGCCCCAGGCTCGCGCCGTGGTACGCAGCCATCGGGTGCCCTGCGGCCACTTCAGCTGCCGGTCTGGAGGACGGATGTCGCGCACTCGCCGGCGCGCTTCTCCCCCTCGACCCCTTTAGGCCTTGTTTGGTGCTAGAGTATTTGTGTGTTTTAAGGAGTGTTTCACGGAGAGTTTTTGGTGAAAAAATACTCTTCATTTTAGTACTACATAACATACTAGCGGGTGTGCAGCAGCAATAATCCCGCACAATACCACCATCAGAGCGATGACGTACATGAGCCGTGGATGCATGCGTGCCTCACGCGTAATGTTGTGCTAATTCACGTGTGAACAAGACGTTGGCCATGGGGCCACAGCCTGGGTCCCACCACTAACGGACGGATAGAAACCAGCGTGGGCGTGTGTGCCTATCCAAGTTTCCCCCATCGCCAAGAGTAAAAAACGCGGCAGGCACCTCGCGTTTTGATCCCCTGCTG
Source organism: Lolium rigidum (assembly GCF_022539505.1). NCBI lineage: Eukaryota > Viridiplantae > Streptophyta > Magnoliopsida > Poales > Poaceae > Lolium > Lolium rigidum. The sequence continues at coordinate 151,210,030 of NC_061511.1, forward strand.
ATCCGGCGAGTTTTGGGTCCAAAACTTGATATTACTCGATCTCATACTCGTCGGCCAAACAGCTTGTATAATGTACTTATTTAATTGCACGTGGAATATACACTGCAAAACCAGGCAAACCCCACGTGCCAAACGAGGCCTTATCGGACACACCTTGGTGCTGCTCGTCCTGTGGATCATCTGGAAGAGTAGGAACCGTATGATTTTCGACGGACACAGGATGGGCCCCCGGCAGATATTCTCCCTCCTCGCGGAACACTGCGGACTGTGGCTCCACCGGCTGCCTCAACGGTACGAGCGCCATCAGATTGATGAGTGGGTAGCCGCTAGACGTGTGTGATTTTTATGTATAGGGTTCAGCTGGTTTCTTACTGAATCTCTAGCGATCAACAACCCCCTGTATTCTGTGAGCTGGGCTCACCCCTGTATTCTGCAACACCAGTAATAAAATCACTTCAGGCCTCGTTCGGCAGGCTAGGTTTCAACGGTTTTCTCGTGTATTTTATCCAGGCCACCCCTATAAAACAGAGTGAAACACTTTGTGCATCGTTCGGTTGTCCGGTTTTCAACAGATTGAGTCCCGTCAATTCACGTCTATTCGATGAAATACTCGTCAGTTCCACGGGAGTTAAAACCACGCCACCTACCTCGCATTTTTCTGTTCAAAATTTCTCGCTGCTTCATCGTATCAGCAGGTGGTTGCTCCCGATTAAATTCCGCTCAGTTACCCGGTCTACCCAATCTACGGATCGGCTGTTAGGATCCGCTCCCCTTTTTTTTGGCCTTTCTGCTAGCCATTGACCGGGCGTACGTATGTAGAAACGCCTCAGTCATTCAAAACACGTCAATCCACGAGTCAGTCACCAAAAACACGTTAGATAAAACTCTACAATACACGTCTACCGAACAAGGCCTCAGGTGGGGTTCCCCCACCGTTGAGCTTTCAAAAAATCCAGTATTATGTTGTCCTGATACTGTTGTTATTTTCATTCTCGGGTTTTTGTCCTGCAGGTACTATATTGGCATGTGTGTTGCATATAGGATGCTTCTCCGCCGCCGTGGACAACATGGGCCACGGGTGCACTATGTGCCTACTTCTTCTAAGGATTTGATTCCACATAGCATGAAATATCTGGTTTCACTTTATGCCCCTTAGATAAGTGGCGTCGCATATTTTGGACCAAAATCAAAATGCCACTTACCAGAAAACACATTAATACACTAGGCCCTGTTTTAATTAGGGTAACATAGTTGCTGGAAATGCTCCATGTCATCTATAAATCTTCAATATGCATCATCTTGTAACTCCTTATGGAATTACTTGCTGAAAATGGTATTTTCTACCTTATACCCAGCAGGCAATAAGAATAATCGAATCCATTTCTCGCAGCATCAGTTTCGCTAAGATGTAAGAGATGCAATATATACCATATTTGATGATATAGACCTTAGGGTGCAAGTGGGATATTATACACTAGGATGTTTCGGGAAAGCTATCCTTATATCTATTTGCCGGTTAGGGTAAGATGTGGATAGCCTGAGAGTGAGATAGACGGGAGTAGCAGAAATGCTCCATAGTCATTTACTTGCTTGAATAAGTCGAAGATGGGAGTGTGGGCTGAAGGTTGAAAGGATGCATGGTATGCTATCCAGGATCCCATGGCCTTCAGTAATGGTGGTAAGCTGGAAATATTATCTATGTCAGTTGCAAAAAGGAAGTATTATCTAAGTGTTATTTGCAGGTTTTAGTCTCAGTTTTGCTCTTGGTAGGAGATCTTTGCTCTGCACACCATTATATATATACTATAACTATGAATTGATGGGAAATGTGAAATCATGACATTTGCCGAGCATGACTTTTGTGTTAATTCTTTCTTCGTCATATTTGTTTGATTCAATGATTTACGCGATGCTACACATGGAATAATTTCATTTTTGCTGCTAATGGTTCTTTCTTACTGAAGTAACTTCAGCACAAATGAGAGGCTCCCCAACAATTTGATCATTTTTATGTGCATTGCAGGTTTGCCACTAAATCCTAAAAGAAGTGATTTTTGAAGTGCCATCCTACGGAGAAAAAAATCTGAACCAGTAAATTCATAGAACATCTACTAGTACTATGTTTATGGATCACTGCTTGTTGTTGCTTGGAGGTAAAATACATTTTTGTCAGTAACTATTTGTGTTATATACAGAGAAAATAGGTTAGTAAAAAACGTGAAAGTCCACAAGGTTGTTTGTGAGAGGTTACATGCATTGACGGTAAACAAGGCCTTCTAAGTTTGGGCGAACTTCCAACTCATTTTGGTATGTAACTGCTTTAAAAAATTAATTACAATCTGTAATTTACACATCCACAATAGTTTTGCATGCTCTAGAATGCCCTCTGAGACTTCAGTGTCTTCATGTTTTCTCGGGATGTAGTGATGACCCACAAGTATAGGAGATCGCAACAGTTTTCGAGGGAAGTAAAACCCAATTTATTAATTCGACACAAGGGGAGCCAAAAAATATTTGTAAGCCTTAACAGCGGAGTTGTCAATTCAGCTGCACCTGAAAACAGACTTGCTCGCAAGAGTTTATCAGTACCAATAGTTTTATAGCAGTAGCAGTAGTGAAATATCAGCAGCAGTGTAATAAAGACAGCAGTAGTGATTATAGTAAACAGCAGGATTAAAATATTGTAGGCACAGGGATGGATGAACGGGCGCTGCATGGATGAGAGAACTCATGTAACAATCAAGGTAGGGCATTTGCAGATAGTAATAAAACAGTATCCAAGTACTAAACAATCCATAGGCATGTGTTCCATATTTAGTCGTACGTGCTCGCAATGAGAAACTTGCACAACATCTATTGTCCTACCAGCCGGTGGCAGCCGGGCCTCTAGGGAATCTACTGGAAATTAAGGTACTCCTTTTAATAGAGCACCGGAGCAAAGCATTAACACTCCGTGAACACATGCGATCCTCATATCACCGCCTTCCCCTCCGGTTGTCCCAATTTCTGTCACTTTGGGGCCTCGGGTTCCGGACAGCAATATGTGTATACAACTTGTAGGTAAGATCATAAAGCAATGAATATCATCGTGAATTGATAACATGTTCAGATCTAAAATCATGGCACTCGGGCCCTAGTGACAAGCATTAAGCATAACAAGTTGCAACAATATCATAAAAGTACCAATTACGGACACTAGGCACTATGCCCTAACAATCTTATGCTATTACATGACCAATCTCATCCAATCCCTACCATCCCCTTCATCCTACAGCGGGGGAATTACTCACACATGGATGGGGGAAATATGGCTGGTCGATGGAGAGGCGTCGGTGGTGATGATGGCGATGATCTCCTCCAATTCCCAGTCCCGGCGGAGTGCCAGAACGGAGTTTCTGATCCCGAGACGGAGTTTCGCGATGGCGGCGGTGTTCTGGATGTCTTCTGGTGATTTTGTCTAACCCCCGTGCGTTTTTAGGTCGAAGCCCTTAAGTAGTCCAGAGGGGAGCACTTGGGGCTGCCCGAGGCGTCGCCACCATAGGGCGGCGCGGCCCAGGGGCCCACCGCGCCGCCTTATGGGGTTGCCGCCCCGTGGCCCCCCTCCTTCTGGTCTTCTTGCTCCGTCCCTCTTCTATGAAAATAGGCCCATTGGAATTAATCCCGGGGATTTTCCTGAAAGTTGAGTTTCTGCACAAAAACGAGACATCAGGGCAATTCTGCTGAAAACAGCGTTAGTCCGTGTTAGTTGTATCCAAAATACACAAATTAGAGGCAAAACAATAGCAAAAGTGTTCGGGAAAGTAGATACGTTTTGGATGTATCAACTCCCCCAAGCTTAGCTTATTGCTTGTCCTCAAGCAATTCAGTTAACAACTGAGTGCGATAAAAGAACTTTCACGAACACATTTGTTCATATGATGTAAATATTCTCATGATATGGGCAAGTACTTAAGCAATTCATAGTAAGATACATGCAAATAAAGTCATCTAATAGCTATGTCAATCATGGAAAAGGTACCAACAAATTAATAATAAGCATCATGAATCATGTCTATCAACAAGATTGCAATGTTCATAAAAGGATATGATAAAGTGGTATCTCGCTTGCCCGTATTTGTACGGCAAAACATAAATGCTCAGGCACCTTTGAAGTTCATGGAAAGACTGGAAGTAGAGATTATCAAAGATAAAAGCATCAAAGTTATACCACAGTTAATCACATTTTGGGACAAGCATATTATACTAAGAATGACGAGTTGTGCTCTCAAGAAAGTGCTCAAAGAAAGGATGGTGACTCAATGTAAAAGTAAAAGATTGACCCTTCGCAGAGGGAAGCAGGGATTAACATGCGCTAGAGCTTTTCATTTTTTAAACAGGAGTAAAATTATTTTGAGAGGTGTTTGTTGTTGTCAACGAATGGTAGTGGGCACTCCAACTACCTCGTCAACCATACTTTCAAGAGCGGCTCCCATGAAGGACGTTATCTCTACCAGCAAGGTAAATCATCCCTCTTCTCTTTTGTTTACACACGTACTTTAGTTTTATTATGGATGACACTCCCCCCAACCTTTTCTTACACAAGCCATGGCTAACCGAATCCTTGGGTGCCTTCCAACATTCACATACCATGGAGGAGCGTCTATTTGCAAATTAAGTTGCTTACTGATAAATCAGGGCAAAACATGTAAAGAGAATTATTGATGAAAGTTAATTAATTGGGGCTGGGAACCCCGTTGCCAGCTCTTTTTGCAAAATTATTGGATAAGCGGATGTGCCACTAGTCCATTGATGAAAGTCTGTCAGGAGTAAATGACAAGGTTGAAAGATAAACACCACATACTTCCTCATGAGTTATAAAACATCGACACAAATTGAGAAGTATTTTGAAGGTTTAAAGGTAGCACATGAGAATTTACTTGGAATGGTTTGAAATGCCATGCATAGGTATTTATGGTGGACACTCTGGAATAACTTGGTTTTCAGGGGTTTGGAAGCACGAGCAGCGTTCCCGCTCAGTACAAGTGAAGGCTAGCAATAGACTGGGAAGCGACAATCAAGAGAGCAATAACTGTCATAATCATGCTTGCGACAAAATAAATTAATGGAGGCATAAAAGTGATACAAGAACTCTGAGGCAAAGTAAATCATCGAGGCTTAATTGACTTTTGTTCAGTCATATGCATGCGTGAGCATGTGCCAAGTCGATTCAAGTGAATTATTCAGAGGAGGATACCATAATGTCATACCTATTTATGAATAAAACAATGCAAGCAAATATTTATGACATGCTAATCATATTAATAAATTGGAGCTAATCATGAGAGATCATGAACTACCAGACTTTCTTAAATGACATATACCTCACATGAATCAACTAAGCATGCTCACATGGATGAGTATATGTACAAAAATGAAAACAAATAGAGTTCATACCAGCCTCTCACCACAGTCGAGCTGTCGTAGATCGTCATTATTGCCTTTCACTTGTGTAGCTTGAATAATATGGAATGAAAACCAAGCTCCAGCCACCGAAGATCGCTGAAATCCATAATGAACTTTACAAATCCAAAGAAGAACAACAAATATTTTTGGTGTTTTCGAATTGGAAACAAGAACAAAAGGAAATAAGCAAACAAAGCAAAATCTTTTTGGATTTTCTTATAGCAAACCAACGATAGCAAATAAATCAAAATAGGAGCAAGAAACCAAAATAAACAAATGGTAAAGAGAAACAACAGGAATATTTTTGGTCTTTTTGTGTTTTAGAAAAGAAACAAAGCAAAAACAAGAAAATGAAAACTAAAAGAGTCACATAAACACAAAGCAGCAGAAATTTGTCAAACTTGACAGCAGTACAGTAATCGATTTTTACGAAAATCTTCCGCTGCTCAGATCGAAAAGTGCTTAACTAATGAAAGTTAGATAATAACCTGGGGAACATGCACAAAAATTGGCTTTGTAAAATAACACTCTGGCTGTTTTTGGGAATTTTTTTGGTATCAGTCCAGAATCTGTTTTCAAACAGCACTTCCCCAAATATCATCTCCCTCTTATTAGAAACCACTTTAAGAAGCTAAACAAGTATGTACAAGTATCCAGCAATTGTAATATGCATTGAATGAGTGATGCCGGCATACCTCCCCAAGCTTAGGCTTTTGGCCTAAGTGGAGATCAATCCCACGGTGCCCACGAAGTGGCACCTCCGTAGTATGATGAAGAGGGATCCTGTTCTGGGTATGTGCTGGAGGATGCACCAGGATACGTGACGGTGTACCCGTAGGAGGGCTCGGCGTCCTCGGAGTCATGCTGCTGGTGGAAACCATGTATCCTCAGCTGCTCATCCACCTCCTCCTTAGAGCGCGACCACGGTCTCCTGTGAACACTGAACAAATCGGTCTGCGGCAAAGGGATTTTCCTCTCATCCCCGTCAATAAACAACATTCTATAGACAATATTATCTAAACTAGAGTCAGTTGTAACAAATTGGTGACTCTTCATAGCAGCAATATCAAGCCTTATAGGAGTTAATTTCTCATCAGTAGGGTCAAGAGGAAGATCTAGATATGTAATAATACGTAAGGCGACAATTCCTCCAAAAATAGGCCCCTTATTGGATAAACGACGAGCAACAAGAGCACCAAGATGATAAGGTGTCTTTCCAGTAAGTGCAGCAACTAGGAAAGCAAGATGATAACTAGAAATGTTGCTAGTGTTCTCCCTACCAAGAATGCTAGTAGCAAGATAGTAAGCGAAATATCTAATGGCAGGGAGTTGAATGTTTCTTATCTTGCCGCGCTGAATGGTGCGGCTATCATCATTGGTAACTTCTCGATAGAGCTCCGTCAAAGCCTTGGGACTTTTCTCGATCTTCTTCGCTGTACCTACAGGGGCAATATCCAATGCAGCACAAAAATCCTTCAACTTCATAGTAATAGGCCTATCATAAATTCTGAATGTAACTGATGGTTAGTAGTGTGTGTTGTTGAACTGAAAGCTTTCAACAAAGATTTTAGTTAGCATGTAGTATTGACTCCTCTCATCTTCCATATAGGTAGATAAGTCCACATTATTGATGAGGAATAAGAAGTCATCAAGCAGCCCTGTATTACGCAAAAAGTCATAACTTGGAAAGGATGAAGCATTAGGAACTCCATTATCCTCTTCAACTTCGAAGCTCGGTGCGATGACATCCTCATTATAGGATCGTCTAATTCGAGTGGCTACCCTTGAGGGCCTCCCCGTGCTTGTCGTCTCTCTTTCGAACACTTCTCCAAAGTTATAGTTATTCATCTTCCTTTTCTGAAATATTTCAACAAACATTATAAAAGTTGATTTGGAGACATATAAATGAGGGAAAACTACTATAGGAACTTGGTAGAGTACTAAACATGCATCAAAACTAATTTTTACAACTTAGAACAAGCATGCAAGCTCACTTAACATGTTACCTACAGCAGCAAAATACTCAAGATATACTCAACCAAACAAAATTCTACTTGGATAATCGGAGGAGTCACATACCGGAGAGCAAATGTGCCAAATTTCAGACAGAGATCTAGGCTGAGCAAAGAGATCGAAGAATCCCGAGCTCTTGAGCAAAAACGCGAGTGAGAGAAAGTTGGTACGAGTTTTTTCGGGAGAGAGAGTAGAATGGGAGGAAGAGATGACTTAGTGGAGCAAGGAGGGGCCCACACCACAGGGTGGCGCGCCCCCCTCCTTGGCCGCGCCGACACATGGGGGGCAGCCCTGGGGTGCCCCCCGGTCAACCCCAGGTGCTCCCAGGTAGCTCTTCGAAAAATAAGACCAACGGTATAATTTTTGTAAATTTTTGAAAAATTCACATTTCTGGGTGTTAAAATTATTATTACTGGGCAGAAAAAGATTTTCAAACCTCTAAACAATTAAAGAACCTTGCAAAACAAGTAGTGCTACAGCGAGTAAAACAAGTGGGGGAAGAAAGAAATGTTGTTTAGTTCCTCTATGCATATAAAATGTACTTGTTAACAAGGTTGATCAAGTCTTGCCACCAAATAAATTTTACATAACATAAGACGAAATAAACCTCAAATCAATCATGTTACCTTGTATTGTGTTGATATGGATCCAGTCATAATATTTTGATATCCTTCTTTAGGCTCATATATAGGACAATCAATAACTCCCACTTTGATAGTTCTCACATTAGAAATTGTATTAACTCCATATACTTTATGAATCCTCTTGGGAAAATAAACAGTATGATCCTTGTCATCAACATTGAAAGTAACTTTTCCTTTATTGCAATCAATAACAGCCCCTGCAGTGTTAAGAAAAGGTCTCCCAAGAATAATAGACATATTATCATCTTCAGGCAATTCCAACACAACAAAATCAGTTAATATTAAGCAATTATTAGTAACTTGAACAAGAACATCCTCACATATACCAACAGGAATAATAGTAGATTTATCGGCCATTTGCAAAGATATATCAGTTGGTATCAACTTATCTAAATAAAGTCTCTTATAAAGAGAAAAGGGCATAACACTAACACCTGCTCCCAAATCACATAGGGCAGTTCTAACATAATTATTCTTGATGGAACAAGGAATAGTCGGTATACCTGGGTCGCCCAGCTTCTTTGGAACTTTGCCATTGAAAGAGTAATTAGCAAGCATAGTGGAAATCTCCTCATTAGGAATTTTCCTTTTGTTAGAGACAATATCTTTTATATACTTTGAATAAGGAGGCAATTAAATAGCATCAGTCAAAGGGATTTGCAAGAACAAACGTTTCATCCAATCACAAAATTTATTATAGTGTTCTTCTTCCTTTGATTTTAGTTTCTTAGCAAGAAAAGGCATTTGCTTTTGAACCCAAGGTTCCCTTTCATTACCATTTTTCTTAGCAATAAAATCTTCTTTAGTATACTTTTTATTTTTAACATGCTTTTCAGGTTCATCTTCAACCTCTTCTTTATCAGAAGCATCATTCTTATCATTATCTTTATCATGTTCATTACCACTTTCAGTTTCAGCATCAGAAATAGAAATACTATTAGGATCATTAACCGGTTCCGGGGATTCTACAACAGTTTTATGTTTCTTCTTCTTTTTCTTAGAAGGAGCACTAGGTTCAGTTCGTTGAGAATCTTGTTCAACTCTTTTAGGATGCCCCTCAGGATATAGAGGATCCTGAGTAGAAACACCGCCTCTAGTTGTTACTTCATAAGCATGTTTTTCTTTAGAACTATTTTTTAACAAGTCATTTTGCACTTTAGTGAGTTGATCAATTTGAGTTTGAACCATATGAAAATGTTTAACAAGCATCTTAACATCATTGGAGGTTCTCTCCATAATATCATGCAATTTACTAATAGCTTGAGAATTTTCCATTAAATGATTCTCTACTCTCATATTAAAATTATCCTTGCTTAACAATATAATTATCAAACTCATCTAAGCATTGATCAGGAGGTTTCGAATAAGGAATATCTTCCCTACTAAAGCGTTGAAGAGAATGTACCTCAATCATGGATGAAGGGGGAGTTACCTTGCATAAATCTTCTATGGGAGGTAAGTTCTTCACATCTTCAGATTTAATACCTTTCTCCTTAAGAGATTTCTTGGCTTCCCTCATATCTTCATTATTTAATTTAATCATACCCCTCTTCTTCAATATCGGCGTTGGGGTTGGTTCAGGTGTAGTCCAATCATCATGATTTCGGCCTATTCTAGCCAATAATTCTTCAGCTTCGTCCGGAGTTCTTTTCCTAAAAACACAACCAGCACAACTATCCAGGTATGCCCTAGACTCAATGGTTAGTCCACTATAAAATATATCAAGTAAATCATGCTTTTCCAAATCATGTCCAGGTCGAGCTCTGATAAGAGAACAAAATCTTGCCCAAGCTTCAGGCAATTTCTCTCCATCTTCCTGGTCAAAACTATAAATTTTCTGCAAAGCAATATGTTGAGCACTAGCAGGAAAGTATTTCCGAAAGAAAACATCAAGCAAACCACTTGGACTATCAATAGAATCAGGAGGCAAACTATTATACCAAGTTTTAGCATCATCCTTTAATGAGAAAGGAAAAAAATTAGCAACAAAATAAGTACGCTTCTTGATATAACAAGCTACTCAGAGTAGACAGCTCAATCATGTGTTCTACAGCACTTTGTTTTTCAGTACCACAAAAAGGTGTTTTCTCAACAATAGATATATGAGATAAATCAAGAGAAAAATCATAATCCTTATCCTTAATGTTTATAGGAGATGTGGCAAATTTAGGATCAGGAGACAGTTTATATCTAACAGTATGTTGTGCAAGAAGCCTTTTAATTTTACTTGCATCAGTAGTAGCATTGCATTTAACAATAAAATCATCATCAAGTTCCACATAATCTTCATCAATCACTAGAGTATTCAACAGACTCAGGTGAATTAACAGGTGTAACAATATTTTCATTAGGAGTTTCAGTATTTTCAATTTGTCTAGACCTAGCAATTGTAGCATCTAGAAAAGATCCTAACGAACCACTATCATCAAGCACAGCGAAGCATCATCAAAATTATAAGAATTTTCAGATTCAGCAGAAGTACCAGCATGTGAAGCTTGTGGTGGTGAAACAAGTTGAGTTATCACAGATGGTGAATCAAGAGCAGCAGAGGTACTCAGAGTTGTACCTTTTCTTGTAGTGGATGGTAATATGGCGACTTTAGTATCGCGAGGTTTACCCATGATGGAGAATTTGCAGCGAACAATATCAATCCAAGTGAACTTGCAAATAAAGCTATGCTCCCCGGCAACGGCGCCGGAAAATAGTCTTGATGACCCACAAGTATAGGGGATCGCAACGGTCTTCGAGGGAAGTAAAACCCAATTTATTGATTCGACACAAGGGGAGCCAAAGAATATTTGTAAGCCTTAACGGCGGAGTTGTCAATTCAGCTGCACACTGGAAACGAGACTTGCTCGCAAGAGTTTATCGATAGCAACAGTTTTATAACGATAGCGGTAGTGAAATATCAGCGACGAGTGTAACAAAGACAGCGGTAGTGATTATAGTAAACAACGGGATTAAAATATCGTAGGCACGGGGATGGATGAACGGGCGCTGCATGGATGAGAGAACTCATGTAACAATCAAGGTAGGGCATTTGCGGATAGTAATAAAACGAGTATCCAAGTACTAAACAATCCATAGGCATGTGTTCCATATTTAGTCGTACGTGCTCGCAATGAGAAACTTGCACAACATCTATTGTCCTACCAGCCGGTGGCAGCCGGGCCTCTAGGGAATCTCATTGGAAATTAAGGTACTCCTTTTAATAGAGCACCGGAGCAAAGCATTAACACTCCGTGAACACATGTGATCCTCATATCACCGCCTTCCCCTCCGGTTGTCCCAATTTCTGTCACTTTGGGGCCTCGGGTTCCGGACAGCAATATGTGTATACAACTTGCAGGTAAGATCATAAAGCAATGAATATCATCATGAATTGATAACATGTTCAGATCTGAAATCATGGCACTCGGGCCCTAGTGACAAGCATTAAGCATAACAAGTTGCAACAATATCATAAAAGTACCAATTACGGACACTAGGCATTATGCCCTAACAATCTTATGCTATTACATGACCAATCTCATCCAATCCCTACCATCCCCTTCAGCCTACAGCGGGGGAATTACTCACACATGGATGGAGGAAACATGGCTGGTCGATGGAGAGGCGTCGGTGGTGATGATGGCGATGATCTCCTCCAATTCCCCGTCCCGGCGGAGTGCCAGAACGGAGTTTCTGGTCCCGAGAAGGAGTTTCGCGATGGCGGCGGTGTTCTGGATGTCTTCTGGTGATTTCGTCTAACCCCCGTGCGTTTTTAGGTCGAAGCCCTTAAGTAGTCTAGAGGGGAGCACCTGGGGCTGCCCGAGGCGTCGCCACCATAGGGCGGCGCGGCCCAGGGGCCCACCGCGCCGCCTTATGGGGTTGGCGCCTCGTGGCCCCCCTCCTTCTGGTCTTCTGGATCCGTCCCTCTTCTATGAAAATAGGCCCATTGGAATTAATCCCGGGGATTTTCCTGAAAGTTGAGTTTCTGCACAAAAACGAGACACTAGGGCAGTTCTGCTGAAAACAGCGTTAGTCCGTGTTAGTTGTATCCAAAATACACAAATTAGAGGCAAAACAATAGCAAAAGTGTTCGGGAAAGTAGATACGTTTTGGACGTATCATGTAGCAAGAATTACAGATGGATGGGTACCCTCTAGTTTGGGTTTTTCTGCTCCGATGGCACCCCCCGAGTCGCCCCGTGAGATTGGCTCTTTGCCGTGTTTGCTTCCAATTCCTACCCCTACTTCGTGGCCTGGGTCGATCTGGCATCTGCGCATCCTCTCGTGATCCCTGTACTGAACCTCTCTTGGTTCGGGAACTTGGGCTGTTGACGATTCCCAATGGCGAGGAAAACTACGGCCGGCTCTCCGGCGCGGCAGCCGGAAAGGAGGCCGAGATTGATGATTTGCTCAAGCATCTGGAGCTTCATGACGATGAACTGGACGATGTTGTCATTGAGGCGGATGCGGTGAAGGAATACCAGAAGGAGGCTAGGTGGTTGGCGATCGGCAAGGTCCATACCTCGCGATCGTTTAGTGCGGAGGCCTTGTTTGGGAAGATGAAGGCGATCTGGAATCTATCCAAAGATCCGATCTGCCGGGAGGCGGGTGAGAATCTGTTCATCTTCCAAATGCATTGTTTGGGAGATTGGAAAAAAGTAGTTCATCAGGGCCCTTGGACTTTCCGTGGCTGGGCTGTTCTGGTGGAGGATTACGATGGAGAGAGGATCCTGAGAAGGTGATTTTCAAGGGACTGTATGTATGGGCACAGATCCCTGGTATACCTGAGTTGTACCGAAAAACCGAAGTGATTGATGATCTAGCACGTAGAGTTGGGAAAGCCAAGGAGACTCAGATGTCCCCAAAATTGTACCATGAAGGCAACTACGTTCGTATTCGTGTGTTGATTGATATCGCAAAACCCTTGATGTGTTTCGTTTCTCTCTCAGTCCAAGGTGAAGGGAGGAAGAGGCTAGCCGTGAAGTACGAGAAGCTGCCTTTTTTCTGCAAGCGTTGTGGACTGCTTGGGCATGATCATGAGGAGTGTGGCGATGGCATGTGGGAGGCCAAGGACCTCCAGTACGGCGAGTGGATGCTTGCAGTTCGTCGGGCCTCTGTCCCAGTAGAGCCTCGCCGCTTTGCTCCGCGAGCTTCAGTTCGTGGAGGTTCTGCTAGCCGTGGAGGTCTGAACCCAAAACCAAAAAAGAGATCCTCTCAGGAAGCTCTTCTAGATGACGAGGAGGAAATAGGTGATTTTGGAGAAAGCCCTCTAAAATCCGGCCGAATGGAGAGGGTGGAGGATGATAAAGAGTATTCTGGTGCTAGGAAAAATCTTGATCTTGGACCTTCTGAGAATGTCAATGTGGAAAAGAGTGATTCCACCACTGAAACTGATAAGGAGCTGGGGACACCTCCTCCGCCTCCAGGTTACACGAATCCACGTGACCGCACAAAGCAGAGGAGAACATGCAACCCCCCAAATGATCTGGCATCATCGGCAGCCACCTCCGAGGTGGACCGCCGGGCCCAATGACGACATTAGGATGGAACGGCCGCGGTTTGGGGCAATCGCCGACCGTTCAAGAGCTAGTCTGTCTTGTACAGACTTATAAGCCCCGCCTAGTCTTCATTTGCGAGACTAGGCAAAGTAAAGAGAGAGTTGAAAATCTTCGATATCGTATTGGTATGAAAGGATGCTATCAAGTAAAGGGTGAAGGAAAGGGAGGTGGCCTTGCGCTGTATTGGACTGAGGATATTACAGTGGACCTTTTGTCTTTCAGTAATCGACACATAGATGTTCATATCAGTGGTGGCCCCTTTGAACACATGTGGAGAGGTACTTTTGTGTATGGCGAACCTAAACCCCAGGATCGTCATAAAATGTGGTCAAAGCTTCGCCAAATTAAACCACGATCTGACAAACCATGGCTGATGCTGGGAGATTTCAATGAGGCAATGTGGCAAGAGGAGCATTTTTCGCGGACGCCTGATACGTCTCCGACGTATCGATAATTTCTTATGTTCCATGCCACATTATTGATGATATCTACATGTTTTATGCATACTTTATGTCATATTTATGCGTTTTCCGGAACTAACCTATTGACGAGATGCCGAAGGGCCGGTTCCTGTTTTCTGCTGTTTTTGGTTCCGAAATCCTAGTAAGGAAATATTCTCGGAATCGGACGAAATCAACGCCCGAGCATCCTATTTTTGGACGGAGCTTCCGGAACACCCGAGAGCCGCCGGAGAAGCCCGGGGGCCCCACACAACACTCTGGCGCGGCCAGAGGGGGGGCCGCGCCCCCCTAGTGTGTGGGCCCACCAGGCCCCCTCCGAGGCTGCCCTTCCGCCTACTTAAGGTCTCCGTCGCGAAAACCCTGGGACGTTCGACGAAACCAGAGAAAACCTTCCAGAGACGCCACCATCGCAAAGCCAAGATCTGGGGGACGGGAGTCTCTGTTCCGGCACGCCGCCGGGACGGGGAAGTGCCCCCGGAAGGCTTCTCCATCGACACCACCGCCATCCTCATCAACGCTGCTGTCTCCCATGAGGAGGGAGTAGTTCTCCATCGAGGCTCGGGGCTGTACCGGTAGCTATGTGGTTAATCTCTCTCCTATGTACTTCAATACAATAATCTCATGAGCTGCCTTACATGATTGAGATTCATATGATGATGATTGTAATCTAGATGTCATTGTGCTAGTCAAGTGGATTTTACTTATGTGATCTCCGGAGACTCCTTGTCCCACGTGTGTAAAGGTGACGAGTGTGTGCACCGTGTGGGTCTCTTAGGCTATATTTCACGAGAATACTTATTCATCTGTTATGAATGGCATAGTGAAGTGCTTATTTATATCCCTTTATGATTGCAATGTGTTTTGTATCACAATTTATCCGTGTGCTACTCTAGTGATGTTATTAAAGTAGTTTATTCCTCCTGCACGGTGTAATGGTGACGGTGTGTGCATCGTGTAGTACTTGGCGTAGGCTATGATTGTGATCTCTTGTAGATTATGAAGTTAACTATTGCTATGATAGTATTGATGTGATCTATTCCTCCTTTCGTAGTGTGAAGGTGACAAGTGTGCATGCTATGTTAGTACTTGGTTTGGTTATGTTGATCTGTTATGCACTCTAAGGTTATTTAAATATGAACATTGAATATTGTGGAGCTTGTTAACTCCGGCATTGAGGGTTCGTGTAATCCTACACGGTTAGTGGTGTTCATCATCCAACAAGAGGGTGTAGAGTCTAGCATCTATCTATTTATTCTGTTATGTGATCAATGTTGAGAGTGTCCACTAGTGAAAGTATGATCCCTAGGCCTTGTTCCTAAATACTGCTACCGTTGCTTGTTTACTTGTTTCTTCGCATCCGTACTTCCTGCAATATTACCACCATCAACCACACGCCGGCGAGCACTTTTCACGGCGCCGTTACTACTGCTCATACTTATTCATACCACCTGTATTTCACTATCTCTTCGCCGAACTAGTGCACCTATTAGGTGTGTTGGGGACACAAGAGACTTCTTGCTTTGTGGTTGCAGGGTTGCATGAGAGGGATATCTTTGACCTCTTCCTTCCTGAGTTCGATAAACCTTGGGTGATCCACTTAAGGGAAACTTGCTGCTGTTCTACAAACCTCTGCTCTTGGAGGCCCAACACTGTCTACAAGAATAGAAGCACCCGTAGACATCAAGCTATTTTACGGCGCCGTTGCCGGGGAGGAAAGGTAAAAGGCACTCATACTCCGGTCTCAGGTAAAGTACTTTTCTGTTGCCGTTGTGTGTGTGCTCGAAGCTATTTCCTTTAGATCCTGCAATTGCATCTTTTTGTTTCTTGTTTACACTAGTTAGGCATAATGGACAACAATGATCTTCTTATTCTATTTCCTGATTTAAGACATGGATGGTTTGATGCGAAAATTAAAAAACCTATGGAACATATTAGTATGAACGCTTTGAACACCATTGTTGCTAATGATATGGAAAATTCTAAGCTTGGGGAAGCTGGCTTTGATGAGCATGATATTTTTAGTCCCCCAAGCATTGAGGAGAAAATTTACTTTGATGATACTTTGCCTCCTATTTATGATGATTATAATGATATTGGTCTTTTAGTACACTCTGTTATGGAGGATAAATTTGATTATGATTACAATATGCCTCCAATATTTGATGATGAGAATAATAATGATAGCTACTTTGTTGAATTTGCTCCCACTACAACTAATAAAATTGATTATGCCTATGTGGAGAGTAATAATTTTATGCATGAGACTCATGATAAGAATGCTTTATGTGATAGTTATATTGTTGAGTTTGCTCATGTTTCTACTGAAAGTTATTATGAGAGAGGAAAATATGGTTGTAGAAATTTTCATGTTACTAAAACACCTCTCTATGTGCTGAAATTTTTGAAGCTACACTTGTTCTATCTTCCTATGCTTGTTACTTTTTTCTTCATGAACTTGTTTATTTACAAAACTCTTATGCATAGGAAGCATGTTAGACTTAAATTTGTTTTGAATTTGCCTCTTGATGCTCTCTTTTGCTTCAACTACTATTTCTTGCGAGTGCATCATTAAAACTGCTGAGCCCATCTTAATGGCTATAAAGAAAGAACTTCTTGGGAGATAACCCATGTGTTTATTTTGTTACAGTACTTTTATTTTATATTTGTGTCTTGGAAGTTGTTACTACTGTAGCAACCTCTCCTTATCTTAGTTTTGTTGCATTGTTGTGCCAAGTAAAGTCTTTGATAGTAAGGTTCATACTAGATTTGGATTACTCTGCTGAGAAACAGATTTCTTGCTGTCACGAATCTGGGCCTAATTCTCTATAGGTAACTCAGAAAATTATGCCAATTTACGTGAGTGATCCTCAGATATGTACGCAACTTTCAATCAATTTGAGCATTTTCATCTGAGCAAGTCTGGTGCCTCTTTAAAATTCGTCTTTACGGACTGTTCTGTTTTGACAGATTCTGCCTTTTATTTCGCATTGCCTCTTTTGTTATGTGGGATGGATTTCTTTGTTCCATTAACCTCCAGTAGCTTTGTGCAATGTCCAGAAGTGTTAAGAATGATTGTGTCACCTCTGAACATGTGAATTTTTGATTATGCACTAACCCTCTAATGAGTTTGTTTCGAGTTTGGTGTGGAGGAAGTTTTCAAGGGTCAAGAGAGGAGGATGATATACTATGATCAAGAAGAGTGAAGAGTCTAAGCTTGGGGATGCCTCCGTGGTTCATCCCTGGATATTTCAAGAAGACTCAAGCATCTAAGCTTGGGGATGCCCAAGGCATCCCCTTCTTCATCGACAAATTATCAGGTTTCTTCTCTTGAAACTATATTTTTATTCCGTCACATCTTATGTACTTTACTTGGAGCGTCTGTGTGCTTTTATTTTTGTTTTGTTATTTTCATTCTCTGAATAAATGCTTGTGTGGGAGAGAGACACGCTCCGCTGTTGCATATGAACACATGTGTTCTTAGCTTTTAATGTTCATGGCGAAGGTTGAAACTGCTTCGTTAATTGTTATATGGTTGGAAACGGGAAATGCTACATGTAGTAATTGGTAAAATGTCTTGGATAATGTGATACTTGGCAATTGTTGTGCTCATGTTTAAGCTCTTGCATCATATACTTTGCACCCATTAATGAAGAAATACATAGAGCTTGCTAAAATTTGGTTTGCATAATTGGTCTCTCTAAGGTCTAGATAATTTCTAGTAAAGAGTTTTGAACAACAAGGAAGACGGTGTAGAGTCTTATAATGTTTACAATATGTGTTTTATGTGAGTTTTGCTGCACCAGTTCATCCTTGTGTTTGTTTCAAATAAACCTTGCTAGCCTAAATCTTGTATCGAGAGGGAATTCTTCTCGTGCATCCAAATCCTTGAGCCAAATACTATGCCATTTGTGTCCACCATACCTACCTACTACATGGTATTTCTCCGCCATTCCAAGTAAATACTTCATGTGCTACCTTTAAACAATTCAAAAATTTATTACCCCTTATTTGTGTCAATGTTTTATAGCTCATGAGGAAGTATGTGGTGTTTATCTTTCAATCTTGTCATTTACTCCTGACAGACTTTCACAATGGACTAGTGGCTTCATCCGCTTATCCAATAATTTTGCAAAAAGAGCTGGCGCGGGGTTCCCAGCCCCCAATTAATCAACCTTCATTAATAATTCTCTTCACATGTTTTGCTCTGATTCATCGATAAGCAACTTAACTTTGCAAATAGACACTCCTTCATGGTATGTGAATGTTGGAAGGCACCCGAGGATTCGGTTAGCCATGGCTTGTGTAAGCAAAAGGTTGGGAGGAGTGTCATCCATAAATAATGAAACTAAAATACATGTGTAAACAAAAGAGAAGAGGGATGATCTACCTTGCTGGATAACGTCCTTCATGGGAGCCGCTCTTGAAAGTCTGGTTGATAAGGTAGTTAGAGTACCCGCTACCATTCGTTGACAACAACAAACACCTCTCAAAATTTTATTTTTATGCTCTCTTTATGTTTTCAAAACCAAAGCTCTAGCACAAATATAGCAATCAATGCTTCCCTCTGCGAAGGGCCATTCTTTTACCCTTTATGTTGAGTCAGTTCACCTATTTCTCTCCATCTCAACAAGCAAACACTTGTGTGAACTGTGCATTGATTCCTACATACTTGCATATTGCATTTGTTATATTACTCTATGTTGACAATTATCCATGAGATATACATGTTACAAGTTGAAAGCAACCGCTGAAACTTAATCTTCTTTTATGTTGCTTCAATACCTTTTACTTTGAATTATTGCTTTATGAGTTAACTCTTATGCAAGACTTATTGATGCTTGTCTTGAAAGTACTATTCATGAAAAGTCTTTGCTTTATGATTCATTTGTTTACTCATGTCATTACCATTGTTTTGATCGCTGCATTCATTACATATGCTTTACAATAGTATTGATCAAGGTTATGATGGCATGTCACTCCAGAAATTATCTTTGTTATTCTTTACCTGCTCGGGACGAGCAGGAACTAAGCTTGGGGATGCTGATACGTCTCCGACGTATCGATAATTTCTTATGTTCCATGCCACATTATTGATGATATCTACATGTTTTATGCATACTTTATGTCATATTTATGCGTTTTCCGGAACTAACCTATTGACGAGATGCCGAAGGGCCGGCTCTCTGTTTTCTGCTGTTTTTGGTTCCAGAAATCCTAGTAAGGAAATATTCTCGGAATCGGACGAAATCAACGCCCAGCATCCTATTTTTGGACGGCGCTTCCAGAACACCCGAGAACCGCCAGAGGGAAACCCTGGGGGGCCCACACAACACTCTGGCGCGGCCAGAGGGGGGGCCGCGCCCCCCTAGTGTGTGGGCCTACCAGGCCCCCTCCGAGGCTGCCCTTCCGCCTACTTAAGGTCTCCGTCGCGCAAACCCTGGGACGTTCGACGAAACCAGAGAAAACCTTCCAGAGCCGCCACCATCGCGAAGCCAAGATCTGGGGGACGGGAGTCTCTGTTCCGGCACGCCGCCGGGACGGGGAAGTGCCCCGGAAGGCTTCTCCATCGACACCACCGCCATCTTCATCAACGCTGTTGTCTCCCATGAGGAGGGAGTAGTTCTCCATCGAGGCTCGGGGCTGTACCGGTAGCTATGTGGTTAATCTCTCTCCTATGTACTTCAATACAACAATCTCATGAGCTGCCTTACATGATTGAGATTCATATGATGATGCTTGTAATCTAGATGTCATTGTGCTAGTCAAGTCGATTTTACTTATGTGATCTCCGGAGACTCCTTGTCCCACGTGTGTAAAGGTGACAGTGTGTGCACCGTATGGGTCTCTTAGGCTATATTTCACAGAATACTTATTCACTGTTATGAATGGCATAGTGAAGTGCTTATTTATATCCCTTTATGATTGCAATGTGTTTTGTATCACAATTTATCTGTGTGCTACTCTAGTGATGTTATTAAAGTAGTTTATTCCTCCCGCACGGTGTAATGGTGACGAGTGTGTGCATCGTGTAGTACTTGGCGTAGGCTATGATTGTGATCTCTTGTAGATTATGAAGTTAACTATTGCTATGATAGTATTGATGTGATCTATTCCTCCTTTCGTAGTGTGAAGGTGACGAGTGTGCATGCTATGTTAGTACTTGGTTTGGTTATGTTGATTTGTTATGCACTCTAAGGTTATTTAAATATGAACATTGAATATTGTGGAGCTTGTTAACTCCGGCATTGAGGGTTCGTGTAATCCTACACGGTTAGTGGTGTTCATCATCCAACAAGAGGGTGTAGAGTCTAGCATCTATCTATTTATTCTGTTATGTGATCAATGTTGAGAGTGTCCACTAGTGAAAGTATGATCCCTAGGCCTTGTTCCTAAATACGGCTACCGTTGCTTGTTTACTTGTTTTATCGCATCCGTACTTCCTGCAATATTACCACCATCAACCACACGCCGGCGAGCACTTTTACGGCGCCGTTACTACTGCTCATACTTATTCATACCACCTGTATTTCACTATCTCTTCGCCGAACTAGTGCACCTATTAGGTGTGTTGGGGACACAAGAGACTTCTTGCTTTGTGGTTGCGGGGTTGCATGAGAGGGATATCTTTGACCTCTTCCTCCCTGAGTTCGATAAACCTTGGGTGATCCACTTAAGGGAAACTTGCTGCTGTTCTACAAACCTCTGCTCTTGGAGGCCCAACACTGTCTACAAGAATAGAAGCACCCGTAGACATCAACGCCACGCTCGGAGAGGTTGATGTTAGACTTCCGCGAAGTTCTCTTGCACTGTGATTTACATGATTTGGGTTTTACTGGCACTCCCTGGACATTTGACAACAAACAAAAAGGCGACCGAAACGTTAAGGTGAGGCTCGACCGCGCGGTGGCTTCTCCTTCATGGTCGACGATGTTCCCTGAGCACCGATTGAGGCATGTCTCTTCGTCACGGTCAGATCATTGCCCCATTCTTCTATCTGCAGACCAGGCAGATAATCGCAGGCCTGACAGACCGGTTCGCCGCTACGAGATAGTTTGGGAAAGGGAGCCGTCCTTACCAGCAGCTGTGGAAGAAGCTTGGTCACGTAGGATTCCGGGTCAGGACCTTGGTGATGTCTCAGCATCGTTATGCTCAGTGATGTCAAGCCTCTACAAATGGAAGAACTCACATTTCAAGTCGGTTCCTAAGGAGATCGAGAAGAAACGGAAGCATCTTTGTGATCTACAACAACTTAATGACGAGGATAGCATGGCGTTGAAATCTGGCCTAGAAAAGGAGATGGATGAACTTTTATATAGAGAGGAGATTATTTGGATGCAACGATCACATATAGCCTGGCTGCGCGAGGGAGACCGAAACACCAAATATTTTCATCGGAGGGCTTCTTGGCGAAGGAAGAAAAACAATATCCGCAAGCTTAAGCGGCCTGATGGCACTTGGACATCGGATACAAATGAGATGGAGAATATGACAAAGGAGTTCTTCCAGGATCTTTATACAAGGGACGACCACATCGACCCAAACATCATTACAGATTTGTTGGACCAGTGTGTGGACGAGGAGATGAACACGAGACTGTGTGCCCCCTTCTCGGAGAAGGAGATAAGCGATGCTTTATTCCAGATTGTCCCCCTCAAGGCCCCTGGGCCTGATGGTTTTCCATCTCGCTTCCTTCAACGAAATTAGGGCTTGTTACGTGATGAAGTGGTCCTGGCTGTGCAGCGGTTCTTCTCTGATGGGATTATGCCGGAAGAGGTCAATGATAGTTACATTGTTTTGATTCCAAAAAAGAATGATCCTGAGGAGCTACGGGATTTCCGTCCAATAAATTTGTGTAACGTGATTTTTAAAGTCATCTCAAAGTGCCTCGTGAATCGCCTTCGCCCTTTTCTCCCGGATATTATTGCACCAACCCAAAGTGCTTTTATCCCTGGACGACTTATTACGGATAATGCACTAATGGCGTTTGAGTGCATCCACTCTATTCAGACGGGATCATCTGTCCGTAGGAGGTTTTGTGCGTATAAGCTGGATATGGCCAAAGCGTATGATCGCGTGGATCGGAGATTTTTGGAAGGGGTTTTAGCGAAATTGGGCTTTCACAGTCAATGGATACAGTGGGTAATGGCGTGTGTTAACACTGTGCGCTACTCAATTCGCTTTAACGGACATATGTTGGACCCCTTTACTCCAACTCGTGGCATTCGACAAGGTGATCCACTTTCACCATATCTCTTCTTTTTTGTTGCTGATGGTTTGTCTTGTCTCATCAGGAAAGAGATTGAAAACAATGCCCTACATGAGCTACATATATGTAGGAGAGCCCCTGGCATATCCCGCTTGCTATTTGCGGATGATTGTCTCTTATTCTTTGAGGCTACAATTGAGCACTGGGCAATTGGTAAGCATGGGTAAATGCTCCATATTATTCGGTGACCAGTGCATCGAGGCGGTTCAAGTTGAACTGCAGGGTATCCTGAAGTATGAAACCCAGTGTTTTGAGGAAAAATACCTGGGGCTCCCTGACAAGGTATCGACTTGTCAGTGCCTACAGATTGTAGACTAGGGTTTTCGTAAGACATAGAGGGCAAGTAGATCTCGAAGGTTCAGCCGGAAAAGTACTCGACTGCTAGAAAGCTCGGGCTATGTTGACAATGAAATCGATCCGCTCTTTCTTCTTCGACTCCCCCTTATATAGGAGGTGGAGCCGAAGGTTTCGTGATGTACAAGTTACAGAAACCGGGAGACTTTTTGAGTTCGTCCCGTAATAGTTACAAGTTTTATTCCTAATACAACTCTATCTTTTCAAAACTATCTCTTAATTGGGCTTCCGGGCTTCATAAACTTCGGGTCGTGGGCCTTCAGTAAACCCCGGGTACCATCTTCGGCAGGCCCATTGGGGATGCCTATGTCACACCCGGTGCCTGAAGGTAGATTAAAGAGTGGGAAATTTAAATCAACAAAAGAAAAGTTCTCAAAGCATGCCAACGACTGGTCTGAAAAATACATGTCTTCAGGTGCAAAGGAGGTCCTTATTAAGTCTGTACTTCAAGCTATATCTACTTATGCTATGGGGTTTTCAAATTCCCAGCAGGCCTGGTCGATGATCTATCACAAATTATTCGCAATTTTTGGTGGGGAGATGAGGAAAATAGACGGCTTATGCATTGGATGTCGTGGGAAAAAATGGCTCGGCCAAAAGCTCAAGGCGAAATGGGTTTCAGAGACCTTAAGGTTTTTAACCAAGCACTACTAGCAAGGCAGGCCTGGCGCCTGATACACTTTCCTGATAGAATGTGTGCCCGATTGTTGAAAGCTAGATATTACCCTTCTGGCGATTTGCTTGACACCGCTTTTATACAGAGTCAGTCGCAGACATGGCAAGGCATTCTCCACGGTCTTGAATTGTTGAAGCGAGGTGTGGTTTGGAGGATTGGTTCTGGGTCTAAAGTGAAGATCTTTCGCGATAATTAGCTTCCCAGGCCGGATGCTATGAAAGTGGAGGGGAGACGTGGTAACTCCCGCAATAGATGGGTCTCGGAGTTGATAAATCCAACGGCAAGATTATGGGATGAGGAGGCTGTTCGTGAGTGCTGCCTCCCCCGCGATGCAGATGCTACTATGTCAATCAAGCTTCCTTCCGGATCGTGTGAAGATTTTGTTGCATGGAGCGGTGAAAGCAATGGCATATTTTCTGTCAGATCAGCATATCTGCTCGGCATTCAGTCATCACTTGATAGGCTGAGTCAAGGACAATCAAGCTACTGGACCTACGGGAAACGGGGTATCTAGAACATTATCCGGAAAGCTGACGTCCCTCAAAAGATGAAGGTTTTTGCATGGAAAGTGGCAACTGACACGCTTGCTGTCCGTACGGGGCTACATCGTCGGATTCCTGAAACTGATCCTGTTTGCACAATATGTGGTCGCGAAGATGAAGATGGTCACCATGCTCGTGTTCGTTGCACACTTGCTCGAGCGCTACGGGAGGAGATGAGAAGCTTATGGAATTTACCTCCCGATGAGAAGATCCAATATACTGGTAAAGAGTGGCTATTGCATACTTTGTTGGATGCCTCTAAGGACACCAGATCGAAAGCTCATCTTTCTCCTTTGGCGGGTCTGGCACCACCGTAACAATGTCGTTCATGGAGACAGCAAAGCATCGATTTCGGCATCAGTTCATTTATATACAACTACCATCAGTCGTTTCAATTGGCTACCAAGCCAAATATTTCTGGGCATGATTTATCTGAGGGCTCACCTGCGTGGGCAGCTCCAATGGAAGGGCGGCGAAAGCGAATGTCGATGCAGGTTGGGATATCCTGTCGAAGAAAGCTGGTATTGGTATCCTTATTCGTGATCACACAGGGAAGCCAGTGGTATCCGAATGGAAATTCATTCCCTTGTGTGGTAGTGCAGAAGAGGCGGAGATGATGGCTTGTCTTGCAGGTCTAAAACACCTCATCGAGCTTCGGCGCTGGCCAACAACGCTGGAATCTGACCGTCGTCGCGCTGTCCAAGCCATGTCGGACGGGGACCGGGAGATGTCCGGCAGCTGGGCTCTCCTCCAGGAAGCGCGTGAACTTTTAAGGGTGTATCAAGATATCGAAGTTAAGAAGGTGGACCGCTTGACAAATGGTGATGCGCATGTGTTGGCGCAAGTCGGTAAATCAGGCTTTAGTGGTATTTTACGTGATGCTGCTCCAGCGTGTGTTGGACTTGATAGCAAATGATTGTAAGCTTGTTTGAACACTTTGTAATCTCTGGGCAGCAGGTTACTTACGCACTCTTTTCCTTATCAGGGTACCTAAAGGGACTGAAAGGTTTTTAATGAGGCGGCCTGCTACTGTTTATTAATATAAGTGTTCTTATCTCAAAAAAAAATTACAGATGGATGGTTACACATAGATATGAACCTTGAATTCTATGGATATTCACATAGGTAGAGCTAAAACAACTGCTAACCATTTAATTACGAGACTAGCTGAGATAGGATTTGCATCTTTCTCACATCTTAATTTGCATCATACTAATATGAAATAATGCATGTCGGCTAGATATTCTTGCATGATTCGTGGTAGATAAAGGACATGTTATACAAGCATAACTATAAGGTTATGCATGGACATGGCCGAATAGCAACCAAGCTGCGTTGTCCCTGTATGCAGTCTGCACTTCAATGTTGCAGCCTATTGTTAGTAACCCAAGCGTTTCCTGAACATCATCACTTGAATGGCAAGCCATGCATAATTTCTGGCCATGCCTGGCCTGCTTTAGTAAGAAGCAATCGTCTTCAGGAGGTGGCAATTTGGCTCATAGGAGCAAATGCTCTTATTATATAAAATAATTAAAAAATAATTTAAAAAATGTTAAAAAATTCTTGTATAAATTTGTTGGTGTACATCTTGACATTCTATGTTAGTGCACAAATTTTCGTGGAGAAATAACATTTTATATGGCGTGTACAAAAAAGACAAAAAAATATCATGTACGTAGTCGTGTTATAGCATCAAAACTTGTCTTTTTTACAGGAGCCACAATTATTTTTAGTTTTTTTTGAAAACTTGTGTACCAACATAAAATGTTTAGATGTACATGTAAAAATTTAGTTTAGAATTTTTTGACACTTTGAAATGTGGATTCACATAATGGGAGCATATGCTCCTATGAGCAAAGTGCATTTCCCTCGTCTTCACCCATTCCATCTTTGTAATCTATAATAGTCTTGTTACTGATGACATATGTGCCTCCTCTTATATGGAGATCAGACAACAATTTTTTCGCCAAGTCATTTATGGTCCGCTGATTCGTTTGTTCAACACGCAACACCTTACAATTTGATCATCATTTAATAGTAGTAGTACAATTGTTCGGTTGTCCATGATGCAAAGGGATCTCCGTACGATCATTTTCTGTGTGGTACAATTGTTATATTGCTCCGAGGGTTATCTGTATAGAATACTACAGGAGCGTGCCTTACCTTGCTTGGTCAATCCTACCATTGTTTCACGCCATTCCAGTGTTTGTCGTATGTTTATCCATTGTGGAATTAGTAGTGCACTTTAGAGCTGTCTATGGAATGAACCTGGTAGTGTCATTAATATGTTCAATAAGTCCATGACTAATGAAACGATAGTTTACTAAATCGTCTTACAAAATGTTTTCTTGTTATATAGGATGGTATAAATTATAATGTAATTTTGTCTACATGATTCACATGACACAAAGTCCTAATTAGATTAGCTATTTAGTTCATGCAGCTAAGTGTGGCAGTTGTTTACATATACCTAAGGTCGAGTGATGATTCCTTGCCTTATGTGTGACAAGGTATCGACATGTCAATGCCTACGGATTGTAGACTAGGGTTTCCCTGGAAGTAGAGGGCAAGTAGATCTCGAGGGTTTCAGTCGGAAAAGTACTCAACTGCTAGAAAACTACGGTTGTGTTGACAATGAGAATCGATCCTTTCTTCGTCCCTCGACTCCCCCTTATATAGGAGGCGGAGCCGAGGGTTTCGTATTGTACAAGTTACATATTCCGGGAGACTCTTTGAGTTCGACCCGTAAAGTTACAAATCTCTTTATTCCTAATACAATTCTATCTTTCCATATCCACAGCTAATTGGGCTTCCGAGCTTCGTATTCGTCGACTCATGGGTCTTCAGTAAACCCCGGGTACCATCTTCGACACGCCTATTGGGGATGCCTATGTCACTAGCCCTCGAGATTTTGCTTGAATCGAAGAGTCGAGTAAAATCTCCATCATTACAATTAACACATGATTTCTTCGAGTCGCTAAACAACTTTCACAAAAAAAATCATATATTGTACAGGGATTACGGTAGTTGGGACTGGTTCATCTGACGGATCAGGTACCAGTTAACTGCTCTCGTGGCAATCCCGCAAAAACCTACTTCAAGATCAAGATCTCGGTATACTGGCGTAGTTCGACATGTGCCGCTTAAGGTCTTATCATATGCCGAACTCCAGTCATATTTTATCGGGTACCTAACGCGTCCGTTAGGATTTTTCTTCGCATCTGTTGATACGAAAAAAGTAGCAGAGCACATTCGTGTGCCATACCACGCCACACAGGATGGATCCCGGGGTCTTACCTTCATAAAGTATTACGACATTCAGAGATTTAATCGCGACTGAGGCGCTCTGAGAATATATTGTCGAGTGCCTTTTTCGGCTGTTGGAATGGCACATTTATTCGAGTTATATGATGACTCCTATATTTTTTATCTTGTCTTCCCGATGGGAGTATATGAAGAGTTATATCATAACTCGAAATATGCTCATATTGACTTCTTCAATTTCATCGGGTACGCGACCAACGTTCCCGATGGGAGTAGCCCCCGAGGCTACAACCAAGTGCTTGTACTTGGTTGTAGGCTCACCTTTTTATTATCTTTGTCGCTATATTGCTAATTTTTTCAATATTTCCATCTTTATCGGGTGCGCGGCAGCGCTCCCGATGGGAGTAGCCCCCGAGTCTATGGGCAAGTGCTTGCACTTGGGCATAGACTCAAGTTGTACTACTCAATGAAGAACTTGACTATATTTCTGGCCGCCGCCCCCTTTTTATCGACTCTTGTTCGAAGACTTAATGAAACCCCTGCACTCCCGATGGGAGTAGGCTCCACTCGAGTCGCGAGTCAAGTTGAGTCTACAAACATTTATATACGTACAAAATCGAATGAAATTTCCGTGCTTTTTCTCTTTTTCAAATTCTTCGAGACCGAAGAGACACTATTTTCTTCGTTAAATATATTGTACATGGATATTGGTAAATGCGGTTGGTTCATCTGACGGATCAGGTACCAGTTAATTGCTCTAGTGGCAAATCTAGATAAACCTACTTCAAACTCGCGTCCCCGGACACGAATTCGGGATACTGGCGTATTTCAGAACGTGCCGCTTTAGGACTTACCGAAACTGAATTTCAGCAAATTACTGGGTCCACAGCGCGTCCGCCGGGATTTTTCTTCACATCTGTTGATGTGGATAAAGTAGTAGAGCGCATTCGAGTGCGATGCCACGCCACACAGGACGGATCCTGGGGTCTTACCTTCGTAGCCTTTTTACGAGTCACGACATTCGGAGTTTTTACCGTGGCGGACGCGCTCCGAGAATATGTTGTCTAGTGCCTTGT
This sequence comes from Lolium rigidum, assembly GCF_022539505.1. NCBI lineage: Eukaryota > Viridiplantae > Streptophyta > Magnoliopsida > Poales > Poaceae > Lolium > Lolium rigidum. The sequence goes on from NC_061511.1 coordinate 151,238,316, forward strand.
TCGGCTGATGTAATGACCCATTTTTCGGGCTGCTATGTTTTGTCGGATAGGATCTTGATGCTCCTTCTATATTGCCTCGCTATATTGAATTTTATTTCTTCGGGTGCGCGACCAGCGCTCCCGATGGGAGTAGC